>NC_080704.1:68228647-68415927 GCF_030445035.2 Dasypus novemcinctus | reverse complement strand
TCCTAGCTGGATTTTTCCTATTTATCAATTCTACTATCTGTTTGATTTCTGATGTACTGTCTTCCACATTGCTAATTCTCTGCTCTGCCTCTTCTAATCTGCTGCTATTTTCTGTGAGTGTATTTTTGATTTCTTGAACTGTGGTGTTCATTCCCATGATATTTGTTATCTTTTTGCATATGTCTGCCATTTCCTCCCCAAGTGTTTTCTTCATATTATTAACCTCTTCCTTTTCTTCATTAAGGTGTGTCTTATATATGTTCTGAGATCTTTAATTTCTTGTGCGAAGTTCTGTTCCCCTTTCTGGTTTTTCGTTTGTTCATTGGATTCATTCATGTTTTTCTGATTACTGGTTTGGTTTGTAGTTTTTTGTTGCTGTCTGGTCTTCATTTTATCTTGGCATGTTTAATCAGTTCCTTAGCTTTTTTGTCTAGCCTTGGGGATTAATTAGCTGGTGTTCTTGAGTAAGTGTTATATCTTCTCTTTGTCACTTTGTTCTTCTTATTCTAATTTCTTGTTGCTGGCTGAGTTCACTTTGAAGGAAAATATTAGGGCCAGGGAAATGCAATTGTGTAAGAAAGGAAAATGTGTAAAGTAGTTTGGTAATAAATGTTAACAGAGCAACAATATGAGATCTGGGAGGATGGATATTAGATTCTTTTAAGTCGTATAGAGTTATAGCAGTAAGTAGAGTACCTATAATGAGGTAATCGACTGAGTATGGGGGGAATATAGTGTGAATTAGAAAGACATTGTTTTCATGAGAAAGGGAAAGAGAAAAGAAAGACAGTAGTATCAAGAGTGAATACAAGACAGAAAACAAAACAAAGGTATTAGAAATTAAAAGGTAGACATTTTGGGTACCAAAGAAAGGGAGGTGCAATATAAGAGAGACAGTAGATGATGGAGGATATCAAGATGTGGGGGAAAAGGGATAATATAGGTGGCCAAAATCAATTCACACAGAAATGAGGCAGTGGAGGATGAGGAAACCCAGCAAATGTGAGGTGTTCCCTTAGCACCTATTGTATAAGATAAAATTAAGTAAGAAGAAAAAGAGAGAAAAGAAAGAAGAAAAAAAGACAAGAAATGGAGAAAAAGGGGGGTGTTAAAGAATAGGGAAGGAAACAAGAAGAAGAAAAGAAGAAAGAGAAAAAACCTAAATAAATGAAAAAAGATCTTTGGGGATACAATGGGAGAAAAGACTAGGAGATAATGTAATATTAGCAACCAGGACAATAAAAAATTTTAAAAAGGAAACAAAAGAAAAAAGAGAAAAAGAAAAGAGGAACAAAAACGCAAACATCGAGGGCTAGGGTAATCAAGGACATCAGATGGACCTCAGGGCATAGTGGATTCTGGCATGGGAAGTCTGTGATATTGCAGACTCAAGAGGTGTGAGTCTCTGGGGTGTGGGCCACCAGGGTTTAGGGGACACAGACCTGGCAACCTCAGATCCGGTTAACAGGAAGCCTGAGAGCACCGCAGTACAACACAGCCTTCAGGTATCCCTGCAGCTGGTGCCCAGCCATATGGGGGGGTTCACATCCGGAAACTCTGACCTCTGTGTCAGAAACCCAAAATTTTCCCTCTCACTAGGGTCTCTGCTATGTCACCAATTCGACTTCAGGACACCTCCTGCCCTGCAATCCCCAAAACAGCCTGCTGGGTGTGCCTCTATATTGCAGCCATTTTAAGGACGCTGCAGACTGGCAGCCAGGCCTAGGGGCAGGGCTCTAGCCAGAAGCACTGATATCCATGTCAGGAAACCAAAATTCCATGCCTCGCACAAGACTCCTCCATCTGTTTTACCTAATCGGCTTCCAGGCGCCTCCCACCCTGCAAGCCCCTGAGACAGCCTGCTGATGACGCTTCTTTATTGCAACTGATTTAAGGACACTGCAGATTGGCAGCCAGGCCTTGGGGGCAGGGCTCTAGCTGGAAGCGCTGATATCTGTGTCAGAAAACCAAAATTCCACGCCTCGCAAAAATCTCCGTCTCTGTCCCACCAAATCGGTTTCCACAGGCCTCCTGCCCTGCAATCCCCTGAATAGCCCGCTCGGGACTTATGAGTTTCCCAGCACCACAGAGCCTCCAGGAATCGCTGCTGCTGTGCTGCCCACCTCAGTGGGGAGCGTCCTGCATGCAGCCCCTATCTCCGTAAAAGAGAGCCTGATTTCTACCTTTTACATGAGTCTCCTCTGTTACCATCCCACCAAATCGATGTCCAGACACCTCCTGCCCTGCAAAATCCTGAAACACCCTGTTCTGAAAAATTTCCAACACTGCCCAGCTGCTTCTTTGCAGGAGAGACTCTAAGGTGCACTCACTCAGACACCATCTTGCTCCACCTTGTCATATCTTATGTTCATCTGTCTTTTTACTCTTTTTGTTATCCTTTCTCCTATTCTTTCTTCTATAATCAAAAAGACTTTCTCTTCTGTCTTTTTCTTTCAGGCTGTAAGGCTTCCTTTAAGATTTCCTGAAGAACTGGATTATTTTTAAATGAACTCTTAATTTCTATTTGTGAATATTTTAAACTCACCTTTATATGTGAAGGACAGTTTTGCTGTATAAAGAATTCTTGGCTGACAGTTTTTCTCTTTCAATATCCTAATTGTGTCATACTGCTGTTTTCTCTCCTCTATGGTTTCTGATGAGAAATCCACACTAAGTCTTACTAGGTGTCCCTTGAATGTAATGGTTTACTTTTTCCTTGCTTCTCTCAGAATTTTCTCTTTATCTTTGACATTTGACATTCTGAGAAGTATGTGTTTTGGCATATGTCTGTTTGGACTTATTCTGATTGGGGTATGTTCCTTTTCTTCTGGCATTCCTATGACATATACGTTGTTGTGTTTCATGTTATCATTCAATTCATTGAGCCCCTGCTTAATTTTTTCTGATTCTTTTCTCTTTTCAATTTCAGCTGTTCTGTCTTCTGTATGTTACTCTTTCTTCTATTACTTAAATTCTGCTGTAATATGGCTCCAATGTGTGTGTGTGTTTTAAGCTAAATTATCATGTCTTTCATTCCCAGAAGCTCTAAATTAATTTTTTATTCAGGTTTTCAAATTCTTCTTTGTGCTCTCTTAGTGTCTTCTTGATGTCTTTGATCTCTTTAGCCATATTGTCTTTCTAGCCATTCATTTAATTTTGGAAATTTGTGTGCACCTCATTTATTTGTTTTCTCAAATCATGCATTTCTTTTGGGGATTTGATATATTCCTTTTCTTGAGCCATTTCTTCTTTTTCTTAGTATGGCTTGTAATTTTTTGCTGATGTCAAGGCATCTGATTATGGTGGTGAGTTTACTCTGATACTGAATTTCTCTCTCTTTTATAGGGTTATACTGGGAGGAGACTGTATAGTGCTGTTCTTTGATTCTTGGTTCAACTTGTTTTGGGTCTTTAGGATGGTCCTTGTTATGCTTATGCAGATCTCAGGCAGATTTCAGTCACTGTTATAGTAAACAAAGTCTCAAACAAGAGTGTTACCAAGGGCTCTAGGGATGTCTGGAAGCTAAAGACAAAGCACATAGCCTCATGAAATCAACACCCCATCAACAGGCCCTATTTGGGAATATAAGGTAATCTTTTCCCCAGTATAACACAGTTATACTCATTTATCACTCCCCTAATCATGATTCTTCTATTCCTTTCATTTGAACCTATAATTTTCAATATACCTATTAAATATATCTTTCAGAGATTTAAATATTTACATTGTTCATATTTCAGTTGATCCCTGAATCATAAGAGTTTTGGCCAACTCTTATTCTCCAGTTTTTCATGGAAAACCAACACAACACAATTATGTTGATGGACATGTCCTATCCCAAAAAGAAGGATATATACAACTCCAAGCAAGACAATTCTTTCCATCTGCCCCATATTATCTAAGTACACTCTAAGCTTGAGGCAGTCAGAGTGGATATCACCCCAAATTCCTCAAAATTGAGGAAGGAGCAAACATAAGGGGGAGTATAAGCACAGACCAAAGTAGATTTATTGTTATTACAGCTATCTTGTGTTAGTGGATGACCTTGTGTCATTGATTGCCAGGGGTTTATAAAGGAGGGGAAGGTATGAATACAGGGCAATTTTATGGCAGTGACATTGTTCATCATGTTATTGCAATGATGGACACATTGCAGTATACATTTGTCAAATTCTATAAAGTGGTATAGCACAAAGTATAAACCATCATGTAAACTATAGACTTTGGTTAATAGAAACTCTTCACTATTGGTTCTTCAATTGTAACAAATGTACCACCTCAATGTAAGATGTTAATAAAAGGGAAAAATATATGTGCGGGTCTGGTTGGGCACATAGGGAAATTTCCTATATTTTTGGTGTAATTTTTCTGTAAATCTAAAACTTTTCTTAAAATAAAGCTTATTATTACAATAAAATAATGAAGTAAGAAAAATACAAAATAAAAGGTCAAGTTAAATCCAATCATATCTACAGTTATAGAAAATGTAAATGGTTTAAACATATCAATGAAAAGACAGAGGTTGGCTGAGCTGATGAAGGAGAAAAACCACCACAACCCAAGTATATACTACAGAAATACACATTAAGATAACGATATGGGTATGCTCAGAGGAAATTATTTAAAAATACATACCATGAAAAACTATTCAGAAGAAAGTTTGGAGTGATTATACTGATGTCAGGCAAGCTATACTTCAGATCAAGGAAATTACTTGTGGTATAAAGGGATATTATATAATGAAAGAAGTGTCAATTCATCAAAAAGTTATAAGAACACGGAGATCCCAGCTACCTGCAGAGGATTCCCTTCTTGGGTAGGCGGAGACGAGGCATCTAGCCCCGCTCGGTGGGGCTGAGCCAGGCCGGGCCGGGCCGCGGTAGCGTTTGGAGCCGGGCGGGGCCGGTGCAGGCCCCGGCTGCCGGCCGCGGTAGCGCTTGGAGCCGGGCGGGGCCGGTGCAGGCCCCGGCTGCGGGCCGCGGTAGCGTTTGGAGCCGGGCGGGGCCGGTGCAGGCCCCGGCTGCGGGCCGCGGTAGCGCTTGGAGCCGGGCGGGGCCGGTGCAGGCCCCGGCTGCGGGCCGCGGTAGCGCTTGGAGCCGGGCGGGGCCGGTGCAGGCCCCGGCTGCGGGCCGAGGTAGCGCTTGGAGCCGGGCGGGGCCGGTGCAGGCCCCGGCTGCGGGCCGCGGTAGCGCTTGGAGCCGGGCGGGGCCGGTGGAGGCCCCGGCTGCGGGCCGAGGTAGCGCTTGGAGCCGGGCGGGGCCGGTGCAGGCCCCGGCTGCGGGCCGCGGTAGCGCTTGGAGCCGGGCGGGGCCGGTGCAGGCCCCGGTGCGGGCCGCGGTAGCGCTTGGAGCCGGGCGGGGCCGGTGCAGGCCCCGGCTGCGGGCCGCGGTAGCGCTTGGAGCCGGGCGGGGCCGGTGCAGGCCCCCGCTGCGGGCCGCGGTAGCTCTTGGAGCCGGGCGGGGCCGGTGCAGGCCCCGGCTGCGGGCCGAGGTAGCGCTTGGAGCCGGGCGGGGCCGGTGCAGGCCCCGGCTGCGGGCCGCGGTAGCGCTTGGAGCCAGGCGGGGCCGGTGCAGGCCCCGGCTGCGGGCCGCGGTAGCGCTTGGAGCCGGGCGGGGCCGGTGCAGGCCCCCGCTGCGGGCCGCGGTAGCGCTTGGAGCCGGGCGGGGCCGGTGCAGGCCCCGGCTGCGGGCCGCGGTAGCGCTTGGAGCCGGGCGGGGCCGGTGCAGGCCCCGGCTGCGGGCCGCGGTAGCGCTTGGAGCCGGGCGGGGCCGGTGCAGGCCCCGGCTGCGGGCCGCGGTAGCGCTTGGAGCCGGGCGGGGCCGGTGTAGGCCCCGGCTGCGGGCCGCGGTAGCGCTTGGAGCCGGGCGGGGCCGGTTCAGGCCCCGGCTGCTGGCCGCGGTAGCGTTTGGAGCCGGGCGGGCCCGGGTCAGGCCGCGGCGGGTACGGAGCCGGGCAGGGCCGGTCCAGGCTGCGGTGGCGGGAGGTGGATGCCGGAGCCGGCTGGGCCGCTGTAGCGAGCGGAGCTGGGCGGAGCCAGGCCAGGCCAAGGCGGCGTGAGGAGCCGGGCAGAGCCGGTCCAAGCCTCCGCGGCGGGCGGAGCCGGGCCTGCGGAGGGGTTTCTGGTTTTTTTTTTTGTTTGTTTGTTTGTTTGTTTGTTTGTTTGTTTGTTTTTTAATTTTACTTAAATTTTTTTTTTTTTTTTTTTTTTTTTTTTTTTTTTTTTTTTTGAGCATCTGCAGTACTGGGGAGTTCGTGGGCCCTGGGCGGCCTATTGGGGGTTTGTGGGAAGGGAGGTGCTTGCAGACCCATTTGGGCAGACAGACGGGGGGGTTTTAGGGCAAAGCGGGGGGAAGTTGTTGTTTTAGATAGTGTTGCAATTGTGACACGTGTGTACCTGTATCTCTCTTCTCCCTATCCGTTCCCCACCGTTTGCCCATCCTCTTTTTTTTTCTTCCTTTCTTCTTGCCTTTCTTTTTTCTCTATTATAATTAGTTTTTTTTTTTTTTTGTTTGTTTTTTTTTCGGTTTTCTCTTTCCCTCTTGTCCCTCATCTTCCACTTATTTTTACTTTAATTCAAGTATACAATAGGTGCTACAGGGAACACCTCACATTTGCTGGGTTTTCCCATCCTCCACTGCCTCATTTCTGTGTGAACTGATTTAGGCTACCTACACTATCCCCCTTCCCCTGCATCTTGATATCCACTATCATCTACTGTCTCTCCTATATTCCACCCCCCACCTCCCGTTCTTTGATCCACAAAGTGTCTAACTCTTAATTTCTAATACCTTTGTTCTGTTTTCTGTCTATTATCCACTCTTGAAACTATTACCTTTCTTTTCTTTTTCCCTCTCTCATGAAAACAATAGCTGTGTAGTTCATACCATATTCCTCCCAAATTCAGTCATCAACTTCATAAAAGGTACTCTACCTACAGCTATAACTCTATACAATCTACATGAATCTAACCTCCATCCTTCCAGATCTCATATTCCTGCTTTATTAACATACATCACCAATACAACTTTACACTTTTCCCTTGCTTACACAATTGCCTTTCCCCAACACTAATACTTTCCTCTAAAGTGAACTTAACCAACAACAAGTAACTAGAATAAGAAGAAAAAAGTGACAAAGAGAAGATATAACACCTGTGCAAAAATAACAACTAATTAACCTCCAAGAGCAGACAAAGAAGCTAAGGAACTGATTAAATTCGTCAAAATAAAGAGATGACCAGAAAGCAACAAAAATCTACGAACCAAACCAATAATCAGGAAAACATGGCTGAATCCAATCAACAAACCAATAATCACGAAGGGGAGCAAAACTTGGCACAAGCAATGAAAGATCTCAGAACATTTATCACTGACAAATTTGATGCAGTAATGAAAGAGGTTAACAACATGAAGACATCACTTGGAGGGGAAATTGCAGACATACGCAAAAACATAACAGATATGATGGGAATGAACACCACAGTTCAAGAAATCAAAAATACACTTGCAGCAAATATCAGCAGACTAGAAGAGACAGAGCAGAGAATTAGTGATGTGGAAGACAGTACATCAGAAATCAAACAGATAGTAGAAGGGGTCAATAAGAAGATAGAAAAAATCCAATTAGGATTTAGGGACCTGAATGACAATGCAAAACGCTCAAACATACGTATTATAGGCATTCCAGAAGGTGAAGAGAAGGGAAAGGGGTCAGAAAGAGTGTTGCAGGAAATAATGACTGAAAACTTCCCAAATCTACTGAAAGAGACAGATGTACATATCCAAGAAGCACAGCGCACTCCACAAGTCATAAACCCCAACAGGCCCACCCCAAGACATATACTTGTCAAATTATCCAATGCTCAAGACAAAGAGAAGATCCTAAAAGCAGCAAGAGAAAAGAAAACCATCACATACAAGGGAAGCTCAATTAGATTAAGTGCTGATTTCTCTTCTGAAACCATGGAGGCAAGAAGACAGTGGTATGATATAGTCAAGGTACTAAAGGAAAAAAATTTCCAACCAAGAATACTCTACCCAGCTAAACTAGCATTCAAACATGATGGAGAGTTCAAAATATTCGCAGACAAACAGAAACTGAAAGAGTATACCAACAAGAAACCTCCCCTTCAAGAAATTCTAAAGGGAGTTCTGCAGGAAGAAAGGAAAAAACAGGAAAGGCAAAGTTGGAGGAGAGTATAAGACCAACAACAACAACAAAAAAGACAAAAAAAAATATACAAACAAAATATGACAAACACAAATCCAATCAAAATATGGCTAACACAAATAATTCCTTGATAGTAATAACACTGAATGTCAATGGATTAAACTCACCTATCAAAAGATTCAGACTGGGACACTGGATAAGGAAATATGACCCATCCATATGCTGTCTACAAGAGACACATCTTAGACCCAGAGACGCATGGAGATTGAAAGTGAAAGGCTGGAAAACAATCATACAAGCTAACAATAACCAAAAAAAGGCAGGAGTAGCTATATTAATATCAGACAAAATAGACTTTAAATGTGAAACAATTGTGAGAGACAAAGAAGGATACTACATTTTAGTCAAAGGGAAAATCTGTCAAGAAGATCGAACAATCATAAATATCTATGCCCCTAACAAGGGTGCCTCTAAATACGTCAGGCAAACGCTGGAAAAACTAAGTGAAAGAATAGATACATCTACAATTATAGTGGGGGATTTTAATACACCACTATCAATTCTGGACAGAACATCTCAAAAGAGAATCACCAAAGACACAAAACATCTGAATAGTATATTAGAGGAGCTCGATCTAATAGACATATATAGATCGCTACACCCAAACACAGCAGGATATACATTTTTCTCAAGTGCACATGGATCATTCTCCAAGATAGATCATATGCTAGGCCACAAAGAAAGGCTGAACGAATTCAGAAAGATTGAAATCATACAAAACATTATCTCTGACCACAGTGGAGTCAAGCTGGAGATTTGCAAGGGAAAGAAGCCCAGATTTCACACCACGATTTGGAAATTAAACAACACACTCTTAGAAAAACAGTGGGTCAAAGAGGAAATCTCAAAAGAAATCAATGACTACCTTGAAACAAATGATAATGATAACACAACATACCAAAATTTATGGGATGCAGCAAAAGCAGTACTGAGAGGGAAGTTTATAGCCATAAATTCATATATCAAAAAAGAAGAAAGAGCAAAAATTGAAGAACTAACTGCACATTTGAAGGAATTAGAAAAACAACAACAAAGTAACCCAACAGGAAGAAGAAGGAAGGAAATAACAAAGATAAGAGCAGAACTAAATGAAATAGAAAATAAGAAAGCACTTGAACAGATAAACAAGACCAAGAGCTGGTTTTTTGAGAAGATTAACAAAATTGACAAACCTTTAGCAACACTAACAAAGAAAAAAAGAGAGAAGATGCAAATACACAAAATAAGAAATGAGAAAGGCGATATCACCACTGACCCCACAGAAATAAAGACTATCATAAGAGGATATTTTGAAAAACTATATTCCAACAAAAATGACAATCTAGAGGAAATGGACAAATTCCTAGAAACACATAAACAGCCCATATTGACAAAAGAAGAAATTGATGATCTTAACAAACCAATCACAAGCAGAGAGATAGAATCAGTTATTAAAAATCTCCCAACTAAGAAGAGCCCAGGGCCAGATGGCTTCACAGGTGAATTCTATAAAACATTCCGGAAAGAACTGACACCAATCCTGCTGAAACTATTCCAAACCATCGAAACAGAAAGAACATTACCCAACTCCTTCTATGATGCCAACATTACCCTAGTACCAAAGCCAAACAAAGACATCACAAGAAAGGAAAATTACAGACCAATTTCTCTAATGAACCTAGACGCAAAAATACTTAACAAAATACTTGCTAATCGTATTCAACAACACATTAAACGAATTATACACCACGACCAAGTGGGATTCATCCCAGGTATGCAAGGATGGTTCAACATAAGAAAATCAATCAACGTAATACACCATATAAACAGATTGAAGGATAAAAATCACATGATTATATCTATTGATGCAGAAAAAGCATTTGACAAAATACAGCACCCTTTCTTGCTAAAAACACTCCAAATGATTGGAATACAAGGAAATTTTTTGAACATGATAAAGAGTATATATGAAAAACCTAAAGCCAATATTGTTTACAATGGAGAAATCCTAGACTCCTTCCCTCTAAACTCAGGAACAAGACAAGGATGCCCACTGTCGCCGCTCCTATTTAACATTGTCTTAGAAGTACTTGCTCGAGCACTGAGGCAAGAACCAGAAATAAAAGGCATTCAAATTGGAAAGGAAGAAGTCAAAATTTCATTATTTGCAGATGACATGATCCTATACATAGAAAACCCTGAGAGATCTACAACGAAGATTCTAGAACTCATAAATGAGTTTAGTAAAGTCGCAGGTTATAAGATCAATGCGCAAAAATCAGTAGCATTTCTGTACACCAATAATGAGCAAGATCAGGAGGAAATCAAGAAACAAATACCATTCACAATAGTAAATAAAAAAATCAAATACTTAGGAATAAATTTAACTAAAGAGGTAAAGAACTTATACACTGAGAACTATACAAGATTGTTCAAGGAAATCAAAGAAGACCTAAATAAATGGAAGACTATTCCTTGTTCATGGATAGGAAGACTGAACATTATTAAGATGTCTATCCTACCAAAATTGATCTACACATTCAATGCAATCCCAATAAAAATCAATGCAGCCTTCTTTAAGGAACTAGAAAAACTAACTATGAAATTTATCTGGAAAGGAAAGAGACCCCGAATAGCCAAAGACATACTGAAAAAGAAAAACGAAATTGGAGGAATCACACTACCTGACTTCAAAACATACTATAAAGCTACGGTGGTGAAAACAGCATGGTATTGGCATAAGGAGAGACATATAGACCAATGGAATCGAATTGAAAGCTCTGATATAGAACCTCACATATACAACCACATAATATTCGATAAAGCCACCAAACCCTCTCAACTGGGAGAGAGTGGCCTATTCAACAAATGGTGTCTGGAGAACTGGATAGCCATATGTAGAAGAATGAAAGAGGATTACCATCTCACACCTTATACAAAGATCAACTCAAGATGGATCAAAGACCTAAATATAAAAGCCAAGACCATAAAAACCTTAGAAAGCAGTGTAGGGAAACATCTACAGGACCTTGTAATAGGTAATGGATTTATGAATATCTCACCAAAAGCACGAGCAGCAAAAGAACTAATAGATAAATGGGACTTCCTCAAAATTAAAGCCTTCTGCACCTCAAAG
This sequence comes from Dasypus novemcinctus, assembly GCF_030445035.2. Taxonomy (NCBI): domain Eukaryota; kingdom Metazoa; phylum Chordata; class Mammalia; order Cingulata; family Dasypodidae; genus Dasypus; species Dasypus novemcinctus. The sequence goes on along the minus strand of NC_080704.1, from coordinate 68,404,583 downwards.
GAGTTTGTCAAGAAAGTAAAAAGGGAGCCCACACAGTGGGAGAAAATATTTGGCAATCATATATCTGATAAGAAACTTATAACTTGCATATATAAAGAACTCCTACATCTTGAAAATAAAAAGATAAACAATCCATTTAAAAAATGGGAAAAAGACTTAAACAGACACTTCTCCGAAGAAGAAATACAAATGGCAAGAAAGCACATGAAAAAATGTTCCAAATCTCTAGCTATCAGGGAAATGCAAATCAAAACCACAATGAGATACCATCTTACACCCATAAGATTGGCAGCTATGAAAAAAACAGAAGAATACAAGTGCTGGAGAGGATGTGAAGGAAGGGGAACACTCATCCACTGCTGGTGGGAATGCAGAAGGATCCAACCATTCTGGAGAACAGTATGGCGGTTTCTCAAAAAACTAGCCATAGATTTGCCATATGACCCAGCAATACCATTGCTGGGAATATACCCAGCAGAACTGAAAACAAGAACACAAACCAATATATGTACACCAATGTTCATAGCAGCATTGTTCACTATTGCCAAAAGTTGGAATCAACCCAAATGCCCATCAACAGACGAGTGGATCAATAAAATGTGGTATATACACACAATGGAATACTACTCGGCTGTAAGAACAAACACACTACAAACACATGTGATAACATGGATGAATCTTGAGAACCTTATGTTGAGTGAAGCAACCCAGACATTGAAGGACAAATACTACATGACCTCAATGATATGAAATAAACAAGCTGCCCTAGATAGCAAGAGACTGAACGATAGGCTTGCAGGAAATCGGAGGGTGGAGGAAGGATATGAGCCGATGTCTGCAGGGGTGGAATTTAAGACGATATGGTGGTAAGTATGAACACAAAGAAGAGATAAAAGGGGGGCAAGGGGTTGCCTTTGCTTGGGGCTTTGCGGGTTTGAGGGTGGCTGGGGAGGGACGGGTGGGTAACGTTGCCCAAAAGTGGGGGGAGGGAGGGGTAGCATACGAACCAGGAGAGGGTCAGGTGTTGGTGGAGAGTAAAATGCCGAGAAAATCATATCAAAATATAATAAAGAGGGTTACCTGTTTAGAATGCTCGGAGGGGAGGGTCTGATGCAGGATGGGCTCCTGGGGAATGTCTAAATGCTCATTCTGCCAGAGTGGGTGACACCATGGGGTAGAAACCCAAGTAGTGAGAGTGGGGGTGGACCCACATCCTGGGGAGGACTAATGCCATCCAATAGAGGGAACTGTATCCCTCGAGAGAAAGGGTGGCTCCCAGGGCATTGGGGCAGTTGAGCAAGTTAGGCCCTGAACACTATTCCATCTATCTCTGGAAGTGGCTCCTCAGGAAACGGAGGTTGGCTATCACTGAGGGCACTAAGGTGGAAGGGAAAATGGACGTTAAATGTGTGGAACCAAAGTAAATGGGGGGTAAGAGAGGAGTTTCTTGAGAGTACACAAGGATGGATATAAAACATGTAATATTACACCATAACATATAGGAGATGACAGACTGATAATGTAAACCATAATGTAAAACATAGGATAACTAAAAATGTAAAGAACTGTGTATCCTAAAGTATGCACCATAATGTAAATACAGATGTCACCTTGTTAGAAAGCTAATGTCTCAGACTCTGTACATCACTTTAAGTAAATATGACATGAATAGGGCGTAAGAGTATCACTGTGGAAGGGAAAAGGTTTTCTGGTGGATGTGTGGGAGTGCTGTATATTATATATATACATTGCTGTGGTCTAGGACTCCTGTGAAGAAAAGCTGAATAATTAGGGGGGGGGGGAAAAAAAATAGGATGTGGAATTTTTTCAAGTCAACATTCTTTATCTAAGTTCTTTATCTAACTTTATCCAAGTTCTTTATCTATCCTTTAAACTCATCGCTATATGCCATTCCCTAGTAAGGGACCATGACATTATATTGGGTTTCAAATTTCGGGGAGTTCTGGATCACAGAGTGTTTCAACAATGGCAATGGAGGGATACTGGTATGGGATACCAATGACAGATGATATATGACTGACAGGGAGCTGTACAGAACATATGTCCAGGGTGCATGGTAATGTTTGGATATACTCATAGTGGCAACAATTAAAAATCACAGTAGGGGGGGTACTGGGTTCCCGGCCAGTGGTGCTCTGTCGTGGTCCCTAGGGGAGCAGCGACAGTCTCCCAGGTACAGTGGTGGGGACCGGGAGGGAGTGAGGGTTCAACAGTGAGCCCCTGATACTAATGACTATGCTTGTGAGCTGATAAACCCAAAATAATAACAAGGCCTAGAGCAACTTTGTGCCTGGGAATTTCCTTCTGTCAGCCTTCATGTTACTCAAATGTGGCCAGTCTCGAAGCCAAACTCAGCATGTAAATGCAATGCCTTCCCCCCAGCGTGGGACATGACACCCGGGGATGAGCCTCCCTGGCAACGAGGGACCACTATCAACTACCAACTGATGATGCAACTGGAAAATGACCTTATACGGAAGGTTCAATGCGGATCAGCAGAATATCCATGTCTACATAAAATACCATGACTTTAAAATGCTGTTTGACCTAAAGTAAGGGGGAAATGGAAAGGAGAAATGAGTTTATATGGCTACGAGTTTCTAAAAAAGAGTCTGGAGGCTGGCAGAAGGTTTGCCCTCATGCACAACTGAGCAGAGTCAGAGAGACAGATAAAGCAGATACAACCCCCAGATATTGGTTCCTTTGAGGGCTAAAGAGACCCATGGGAGTTATGGTCATGGCCGATGGGGTTAACTACCAGGGCAGATGGCCCCTCTTTGGAAATGGAGTTTATGTGTGATGAATCTGGACTCAGATGGGATCTCCCTTCATAAGACTTTCATGCTAATGTGCTGGAGGTGCAGTTAATGTTGGGGTTTAAGATATATTTAGGGGATTTGAATCTCTGGACTGACAATGTGATAGCCAGATCCTGAGCCTCAACAGACTCCAGCACCTACAATCTGATTTATTGGACTTACCACACTCAGCTAAGATGGAGGTGAAGGACAACCACCACACCATGGAGCCTAGAGTGATTACAACTGATAATGGGAGGATTGCATCCAGCATCCAGGTGGAATCTGAGCCTCCTCTTGACATAAAGGTGCAATGGACACAACCAATCCAGTGTCCACATAGAAGAGGTGGCATTGGATTGGGAAAAGTGGACATAATGGACAAAGGGTATGGGGAAAGGCAGGAAGAGATGAGAGGTGGAGGCGTCTTCGGGACATGGAGCTGCCCTGGATGGTGCTTCAGAGGTAATCACCGGACATTGTAAATCCTCACAGGGCCTACATGATGGAATAGAGGAGAGTATGGGCCATGATGTGAACCAATGTATATGAGGTGCAGAGGTGCCCAAAGATGTACTTACCAAATCCAATGGATGTGTCATGATGATGGGAACGAGTGTTGTTGGGGGAGGGGGGAGAGGGGGGGTGGGGGGGTGGGGTTGAATGGGACCTCACATATATATTTTTAATGTAATATTATTACAAAGTCAATAAAAAATAAAAAAATTAAAAAAAAAAAAAAAAAAAAAAAAAAAAGTTATAAGAATAAAACACTGGTCAAACTGAAAGAAGAAATGGAAAATTCTGCAATTATATGTGGAGAATTCAACACTCCTTTCTCAATAAATGAAAGAAGATGTATACAGAAAGTTAGCAAGGTTAGAGAAATTGAACACCATCAATCTACTGTATCTAATTCACATTTTAAAATTTAAAATAATTTTTAATTATCTTTTTTTAGAGTTAATAGATCACACAAAACTTTACATTAAAAAACATAAGACGTTCCCATATACCCCAATCTCCACAACCCTACCCCATCATTATTTTTAATTGTATTTTTGAAGATACATAAATCACAAAAATGTTACATTAAAAATATAAGAGGTTCCCATATACCCCCCACCCCTCCACTCTTCCGACATCAACAACCTCTTTCCTCATTGTGGCGCATTCATTGCATTTGGTGGATACATTTTGGAGCACTGCTGCACCACATACATAATAGTTTGCATTGTAGTTTACACTCTCCCCCAGTATATTCAATAGGTTATGGGAGAATATATAATGTCCAGCATCGGTCCCTGCAATATCATTTAAGACAACTCCAAGTCCAAAAAATGCCTCTACATGACATCACTTCTTCCCTCTCACTGCCCTCAACAACTACCGTGGCCACTTTCTCCACATCAATGCTACAATTTCTTCCATTACTGGTCACAATAGTTCTATAGTAGAATATCAGTAAGACCACTCTAATCTATATTTTATTCCTCTATCTTGTGGACCCTGGGATAGTGATGTCCACTCCATCTCTATATCCAGAGGGAGCTTAGATCCCACATGGATGATGGATGCAATTCTCCTGCTTGCAGTTGTAGGCATTCTCGGTTCCCTGGTGTGGTGGTTGATGGTCTAATTCACATTTATAGAACACGTTAATGAACAACAGGACAATTCACATTTTTTTTCAAGGGTACATGGAACATCCACTATGATAGGCCATATCCTGGGTCACAAAACAAACCTCAAGAAATTAAACGTGATACAAACTATTTTCTCTGACCATAACAGAATTGACTAGAAATCAGTAACAGAGAAATAATTGGAATATCTCCAAATAGCTGGAAATTAAACTACATAATTCTAAATAGCATAGGAGGCAGAAAGGCAATCTCAAGGATATTAGAAAATATTTTTAATTGAACAAAAATGAAAACACAACATATGAAAATTTATGGGATGGGACCAAATTGGTGACTAGAGGGAACTTGTATTAAAGCTTACATATCTGCTTATATTTGAAGCCATATATCTATTTATATTAGTAAAGAAGAAATGTACCAAATCAATAATCTAAACTTCCAATTTAAGAAACTAGTAAAAGAGCAAAATAAAACCAAAGCAGGCAAAAAGAAGGATATAATACAGATTATAGCAGAAGTCAGTGAATTAGAAAACAGAAAAACAATAGAGAAAATTAAAGAAAACAAAGGCTATCTCTTGGTAGAAATCAATAAAACTTATAAATTTCTAGCCAGATTGACAAGGAATCCAGAAAGTAGAAACAAGTCAACAATGGCAAGATTGAAAGAGGGGATGTCACTATAGATCCAGACATTGAAAGGACAATTATGGAATTCTACTAAAGAATCTATACATGAAAAATTGACAACTTAGATGAAATTGACTCATTTCTTGAAAACCACAATATACTAAAACTCATTCAAGAAGAAATAATTTGAATAATCCAAATTCTATTTTTAAAGTTGAAAATTAAAAAAAAATTCTAGGTACAAAGGCTTTCATTGGAAAATTCTACCAAAAATATAAAGAAGAAATACTACTAATTCTACATTAGGTCTTCCAGAGAATAGAAAAGGAGGGAGCACCTTCCAGTGTATTCAATGAGTCAAGCACTTATTATCCTGATACCAAAACTAGATGGAAGAGTACAAGTAAAGAAAACTGCAGACCGATATGCTTTATGAACTTAGACACAAAAAATCATCAACAAAATATGAACTAAATGAATCCAGCACTGTAATCCAAGGTTAGTAACAGTGTTTCAATATGTGTTCATCAGTTGTAACAAACGTACCACACTAATGAGGGATGTTGTTAATGTGGGAAAGTGTGGGAAGGGGAGGGAGTGGGACATATGGGAATCCCTTATATTTTTTATGTAACATTCATGCAATCTTAGGCTTCTTTAAAAATAAAATAATTATAAAAAAACTATGGTAAGCAGTGAGGGCAGTGCTGAGAGGGAAATTAATAGTTCCTGATGTTTTCATTAAAAAAGAAGAAAGAGTTTAAATCAACGACCTAACTACACAGCTGGAGAAACTAGGAAAAGAACAGCAAACTATTCACAAAGCAAGCAGAAAGAATGAAATAACAAAGATCAGAGCAGAAATAAATGAATTTGAGAATATAAAACAATAGATACTTAGTAAAACAAATAGTTGGTTCTTTGAGAAGATCAACAGAACTGGCATGCCCTTAGCTAGAATGACAAAGAAAAAAAGAAAGAAGATGTAAAGAAATAAAATCATAAATGAAAATGTAGATATTACTGCTGACCCCACAGAAATAAAATAGACCATAAGAGAATACTACAAACAACTGTATGCCAACAAACAAGGCAATGTAGATGAAATGGACTAATTATTAGGAACACTGACACTAGAAGAAATAGAAGACTTCGTCAGATGAATTGTCATCAAACAATTCCACAAAATGAAAAATCCAGGCCAGACTGCTTTACAGGTAAATTCTAGCAAGCATTCAAAGGAGATTTGATACCAATTTTACTCAAACTATTCCAAAATTTGAACAGTAAGAACACTAGCAAGCTCACTATATGAAGCCAATCTCACTCTAATACCCAAGCCAGATAAAGGTATTTTGAAAGAAGAAAATTACAGAACAATTTCCTTTATTAATATAGATGCAAAAGTCCACACCAAATACAACAGCACATTAAAATAATTATTCAGGGATGTGGTTGTAGCTCAGTGATTGAACACCTGCTTCTCATGTACAAGGTCCTGGGTTCAATCCCCTGTACCTCCTTAAAAATGATTATTCATCAGGATCAAGTGTGGTTATTTTCTTAGGTATGGGGGCTGGAAATAGAACCCAGAATCTCATATATGGGAAGCTGGTGCTCAGCCACTGAGCCACACTGACTTCCCTCAAGTGAATTTTATACCAGGAATTCAAGGGTGGTTCAACTTAAGAAAATCAATCAGCATAATATATCACATTAATAAATGAAAGAAGAAAAACCACATGATCATCTCAATTGATGCAGAAAAGGTATTTGACAAAATACAGCATGATTTCTTTTTTTTTTTTTTTTTTTTTTTTTTGAAAATTTGTAGATTATTTTAATTTTTCACAGACAGATGAGATAAAGATCACAGTGAGATAATAAAAACTCATGTTTGCATAACACAAAAATGGTTGAGATTTGGCAGTCTAATACACAGATTAGTCAGTCTAAGGCCATGTATCAGCACAACTGTCTCAGGAGTCCCTGGCTTGTGACCCTGCCGCATCTGTATTTTTTTTTTTATTTATTTTATTTTATTATTGACTTTGTAATAATATTACATTAAAAATATATATGTGAGGTCCCATTCATCCCCACCCCCCCTCCCTCTCCCCCCCCAACAACACTCGTTCCCATCATCATGACATATCCATCGGATTTGGTAAGTACATCTTTTTTTTTTTTATTTTTATTTTTTTTTAATTTTTTTATTTTTTATTGACTTTGTAATAATATTACATTAAAAATATATATGTGAGGTCCCATTCAACCCCACCCCCCCACCCCCCCTCTCCGCCCCCCCAACAACACTCGTTCCCATCATCATGACACATCCATTGGATTTGGTAAGTACATCTTTGGGCACCTCTGCACCTCATAGACAATGGTCCACATCATGGTCCATACTCGCCTCCATTCCATCCAGTGGACCCTGTGAGGATTTACAATGTCCGGTGATTACCTCTGAGGCACCATCCAGGGCAGCTCCATGACCCAAAGACGCCTCCACCTCTCGTCTCTTCCTGCCTTTCCCCACACCCATCTTCCACCATGTCCACTTTTCCCAATCCAATGCCACCTCTTCTTTGTGGACATTGGATTGGTAGTGTCCATTGCACCTCTATGTCAAGAGGAGGCTCAGATTCCACATGGATGTTGGATGCAATCCTCCCACTTTCAGTTGTAATCACTCTAGGCTCCATGGTGTGGTGGTTGTCCTTCTTCAACTCCATCTTAGCTGAGTGTGATAAGTCCAATAAATCAGATTGTAGGTGCTGGAGTCTGTTGAGGCTCAGGACCTGGTTGTCACATTGTCGGTCCAGAGATTCAAATCCCCTAAATCTATCTTAAACCCCAACGTTAACTGCACCTCTATCACATTAGCATGAAAGCCTTATGAAGGGAGATCCCATCTGAGTCCAGATTCATCACACATAAACACCATTTCCAAAGAGGGGCCATCTGCCCTGTTAGTCAACCCCATCGGCCATGACCATAACTCTCATGGGTCTCTTTAGCCTTCATAGGAGCCAATATCTGGGGGTTGTATCTGCTTTATCTGTCTCTCTGACTCTGCTCAGTTGTGCATGAGGGCAATCCTTCTGCCAGCCTCCAGACTCTTTTTTAGAAACTCGTAGCCATATAAACTCATTTCTCCTTTCCATTTCCCCCTTACTTTAGGTCAAACAGCATTTTAAAGACATGTTATTTTATGTAGACATGGATATTCTGCTGATCCGCATTGAATCTTCCATATAAGGTCTTTTTCCAGTTGCATCATCAGTTGGTATTTGATAGTGGTCCCTCGTTGCCAGGGAGGCTCATCCCCGGGTGTCATGTCCCACGCTGGAGGGAAGGCATTGCATTTACATGCTGAGTTTGGCTTCGAGACTGGCCACATTTGAGTAACATGAAGGCTGACAGGAGGAAATTCCCAGGCACAATGTTGCTCTATGCCTTGTTCTTATTTTAGGTTTATCAGCTCACAAACATAGTCATTAGCATCAGGGGCTCACTGTTGAACCCTCATTTCCTCCCGGTCCCCTCCGCTGTACCTGGGAGACTGTCGCTGTTCCCCTGGGGACCACGACAGAGCACCACTGGCCAGAAACCCAGTACTCCCCCTGCTGTGGTTTTTAATTGTTGCCGCTATGAGTATATCCAATCATTGCCATGCACCCTGGACATATGTTCTGTACAGCTCCCTGTCAGCCATATATCACTTGTCATTGGTATCCCATACCAGTATCTCTCCATTGCCATTGTTGAAACACTCTGTGATCCAGAACTCCCCGAAATTTGAGGCCCAATATAATGTCGTGGTCCCTTACTAGGGAATGGCATATAGCGATGGGTTTAACGGATAGATAAAGAACTTGGATAAAGTTAGATATAGAACTTAAGGAATGTTGACTTGAAAAAATTCCACATCTTATCCTTTTTTCCCCCCCCCCCTAATTATTCAGCATTTCTTCATAGGAGTCCTAGACCACAGCAATGCATATATATAATATACAGCATTCCCATACATCCACCATATAACCTTTTTCCTTCCACATCGATACTCTTACACCTTATTCATATCATATTTACTTAAGGTGATGTACAGAGTCTGAGATATTAGATTTCTAACAAGGTAATATCTGTGCTTACATTATGGTGCATACTTTAGGATACACAATTCTTTACATTTTTAGTTATCCTATGTTTTACAATATGGTTTACAATATCAGTCTGTCATCTCCTATATGTTATGGTGTAATATTACATGTTTTATATCCGTCCTTGTGTACTCTCAAGAAACCCCTCTCTTTCCCCCCATTTACTTTGGTTCCACACATTTAACGTCCATTTTCCCTTCCACCTTGGTGCCCACAGTGACAGCCAAGCTCCGTTTCCTGAGGAGCCACTTCCAGAGATAGATGGAATAGTGTTCAGGGCCTAATTTGCTCAACTGCCCCAACGCCCCGGGAGCCACCCTTTCTCTCGAGGGATAGAGTTCCCTCTATTTGGTGGCATTATTCCTCCCCAGGATGTGGGTCCACCCCCACTCTCACTACTTGGGATTCTACCCCTTGGTGTCACCCACTCTGGCAGAGTGAGCATTTAGACATTCTCCAGGAGCTCGTCTTGCATCAGACCCTCCTCTCCGCGCATTCTAAACAGGTAACCCTCTATTACATTTTGTTATGATTTCTCGGCATTTTACTCTCCACCACCTCCAGTCCCTCTCCTATGTTGGTATGCTACCCCTCCCTCCCCCCATTTTGGGCAACGTTACCCAACCGTCCCACCCCAGCCACCCTCAAACCCGTAAAGCCCCAACCATAGGCAACCCCTTGCCCCCATTTTATCTCTTCTTTGTGTTCATACTTACCACCATCTCATCTTAAATTCTACCCCTGCAGACAACGTTTCATATCCTTCCTCCATTCTCTGATTTCCTGTAAGCCTATCGTTCAGTCTCTTGCTATCTAGGGCAGCTTGTTTATTTCATATCATTGAGGTCATGTAGTATTTGTCCTTCAATGTCTGGGTTGCTTCACTCAACATAAGGTTCTCAAGATTCATCCATGTTATCACATGTGATTGTAGTGTGTTTGTTCTTACAGCCGAGTAGTATTCCATTGTGTGTATATACCACATTTTATTGATCCACTCATCTGTTGATGGGCATTTGGGTTGATTCCAACTTTTGGCGATAGTGAACAATGCTGCTATGAACATTGGTGTACATATATCGGTTTGTGTCCTTGTTTTCATTTCTGCTGGGTATATACCCAACAGTGGTATTGCTGGGTCATATGGCAAATCTATGGCTAGATTTTTGAGAAACCTCCATACTGTCCTCCAGAATGGTTGGATCCTTCTGCATTCCCACCAGCAGTGGATGAGTGTTCCCCTTCCTTCACATCCTCTCCAGCATTTGTATTCTTCTGTTTTTTTCATAGCTGCCAATCTTATGGGTGTAAGATGGTATCTCATTGTAGTTTTGATTTGCATTTCCCTGATAGCTAGAGATTTAGAACATTTTTTCATGTGCTTTCTTGCCATTTGTATTTCTTCTTCGGAGAAGTGTCTGTTTAAGTCTTTTTCCCATTTTTTAAATGGGTTGTTTATCTTTTTATTTTCAAGATACAGAAGTTCTTTATATATGCAAGTTATAAGTTTCTTATCAGATATATGATTGCCAAATATTTTCTCCCACTGTGTGGGTTCCCTTTTTACTTTCTTGACAAACTCCTTTGAGGTGCAGAAGGCTTTAATTTTGAGGAAGTCCCATTTATCTATTAGTTCTTTTGCTGCTCGTGCTTTTGGTGAGATGTTCATAAATCCATTTCCTATTACAAGGTCCTGTAGATGTTTCCCTACACTGCTTTCTAAGGTTTTTATGGTCTTGGCTCTTATATTTAGGTCTTTGATCCATCTTGAGTTGATCTTTGTATAAGGTGTGAGATGGCAATCCTCTTTCATTCTTCTACATATGGCTATCCAGTTCTCCAGACACCATTTGTTGAATAGGCCACTCTCTCCCAGTTGAGAGGGTTTAGTGGCTTTATCAAATATTATGTGACTGTATATGTGAGGTTCTATATCAGAGCTTTCAATTCGATTCCATTGGTCTATGTGTCTCTCCTTATGCCAATACCATGCTGTTTTCACCACCGTAGCTTTATAGTATGTTTTGAAGTCAGGTAGTGTGATTCCTCCAATTTCGTTTTTCTTTTTCAGTATGTCTTTGGCTATCCGGGGTCTCTTTCCTTTCCAAATAAATTTCATAGTTAGTTTTTCTAGTTCCTTAAAGAAGGCTGCGTTGATTTTTATTGGGATTGCATTGAATGTGTAGATCAGTTTTGGTAGGATAGACATCTTAATAATGTTCAGTCTTCCTATCCATGAACAAGGAATAGTCTTCCATTTATTTAGGTCTTCTTTGATTTCCTTGAACAATCTTGTATAGTTCTCGTTGTATAAGTTCTTTACCTCTTTAGTTAAATTTATTCCTAAGTATTTGATTTTTTTATTTACTATTGTGAATGGTATTTGTTTCTTGATTTCCTCCTGATCTTGCTCATTATTGGTGTACAGAAATGCTACTGATTTTTGCGCATTGATCTTATAACCTGCAACTTTACTAAACTCATTTATGAGTTCTAGAATCTTCGTTGTAGATCTCTCAGGGTTTTCTATGTATAGGATCATGTCATCTGCAAATAATGAAATTTTGACTTCTTCCTTTCCAATTTGAATGCCTTTTATTTCTGGTTCTTGCCTCAGTGCTCGAGCAAGTACTTCTAAGACAATGTTAAATAGGAGCGGAGACAGTGGGCATCCTTGTCTTGTTCCTGAGTTTAGAGGGAAGGAGTCTAGGATTTCTCCATTGTAGACAATATTGGCTTTAGGTTTTTCATATATACTCTTTATCATGTTCAAAAAATTCCCTTGTATTCCAATCTTTTGGAGTGTTTTTATCAAGAAAGGGTGCTGTATTTTGTCAAATGCTTTTTCTGCATCAATAGATATAATCATGTGATTTTTTTCCTTCAATCTGTTTATATGGTGTATTACGTTGATTGATTTTCTTATGTTGAACCATCCTTGCATACCTGGGATGAATCCCACTTGGTCGTGGTGTATAATACGTTTAATGTGTTGTTGAATACGATTAGCAAGTATTTTGTTAAGTATTTTTGCGTCTAGGTTCATTAGAGAAATTGGTCTGTAATTTTCCTTTCTTGTGATGTCTTTGTTTGGCTTTGGTACTAGGGTAATGTTGGCATCATAGAAGGAGTTGGGTAATGTTCTTTCCGTTTCGATGTTTTGGAATAGTTTCAGCAGGATTGGTGTCAGTTCTTTCCGGAATGTTTTGTAGAATTCACCTGTGAAGCCATCTGGCCCTGGGCTCTTCTTAGTTGGGAGATTTTTGATAACTGATCCTATCTCTGTGCTTGTGATTGGTTTGTTAAGATCATCAATTTCTTCTTTCGTCAATATGGGCTGCTTATGTGTTTCTAGGAATTTGTCCATTTCCTCTAGATTGTCATTTTTGTTGGAATATAGTTTTTCAAAATATCCTCTTATGATAGTCTTTATTTCTGTGGGGTCAGTGGTGATATTGCCTTCCTCATTTCTTATTTTGTGTATTTGCATCTTCTCTCTTTTTTTCTTTGTTAGTGTTGCTAAAGGTTTGTCAATTTTGTTAATCTTTTCAAAAAACCAGCTCTTGGTCTTGTTTATCTGTTCAAGTGTTTTCTTATTTTCTATTTCATTTAGTTCTGCTCTTATCTTTGTTATTTCCTTCCTTCTTCTTCCTGTTGGGTTACTTTGTTGTTGTTTTTCTAATTCCTTCAAATGTGTAGTTAGTTCTTCATTTTTTCTCTTTCTTCTTTTTTGATATATGAATTTATGGCTATAAACTTCCCTCTCAGTACTGCTTTTGCTGCATCCCATAAATTTTGGTATGTTGTGTTATCATTATCATTTGTTTCAAGGTAGTCATTGATTTCTTTTGAGATTTCCTCTTTGACCCACTGTTTTTCTAGGAGTGTGCTGTTTAATTTCCAAATCGTGGTGTGAAATCTGGGCTTCTGTCCCTTGCAAATCTCCAGCTTGACTCCACTGTGGTCAGAGATAATGTTTTGTATGATTTCAATCTTTCTGAATTCGTTCAGCCTTTCTTTGTGGCCTAGCATATGATCTATCTTGGAGAATGATCCATGTGCGCTTGAGAAAAATGTATAACCTGCTGTGTTTGGGTGTAGCGATCTATATATGTCTATTAGATCCAGCTCCTCTAATATACTATTCAGATGTTTTGTCTCTTTGGTGATTCTCTTTTGAGATGTTCTGTCCAGAGTTGATAGTGGTGTATTAAAATCCCCCACTATAATTGTAGATGTATCTATTCTTTCACTTAGTTTTTCCAGCGTTTGCCTGACGTATTTAGAGGCACCCTTGTTAGGGGCATAGATATTTATGATTGTTCTATCTTCTTGAACAGATTTTCCCTTTCACTAAAATGTAGTATCCTTCTTTGTCTCTCACAATTGTTTCACATTTAAAGTCTATTTTGTCTGATATTAATATAGCTACTCCTGCCTTTTTTTGGTTATTGTTAGCTTGTATGATTGTTTTCCAGCCATTCACTTTCAGTCTCCATGCGTCTCTGGGTCTAAGATGTGTCTCTTGTAGACAGCATATGGATGGGTCATATTTCCTTATCCAATGTCCCAGTCTGAATCTTTTGATAGGTGAGTTTAATCCATTGACATTCAGTGTTATTACTATCAAGGAATTATTTGTGTTAGCCATATTTTGATTAGATTTGTGTTTGTCATATTTTGTTTGTATATATTTTTTTGTCTTTTTTGTTGTTGTTGTTGGTCTTATACTCTCCTCCAACTTTGCCTTTCCTGTTTTTTTCTTTCTTCCTGCAAAACTCCCTTTAGAATTTCTTGAAGGGGAGGTTTCTTGTTGGTATACTCTTTCAGTTTCTGTTTGTCTGTGAATATTTTGAACTCTCCCTCATGTTTGAATGCTAGTTTAGCTGGATAAAGTATTCTTGGTTGGAAGTTCTTTTCCTTTAGTACCTTGACTATATCATACCACTGTCTTCTTGCCTCCATGGTTTCAGAAGAGAAATCAGCACTTAATCTAATTGAGCTTCCCTTGTATGTGATGGTTTTCTTTTCTCTTGCTGCTTTTAGGATTTTCTCTTTGTCTTGAGCATTGGATAATTTGATAAGTATATGTCTTGGGGTGGGCCTGTTGGGGTTTATGACTTGTGGAGTGCGCTGTGCTTCTTGGATATGTACATCTGTCTCTTTCAGTAGATTTGGGAAGTTTTCAGCCATTATTTCCTGCAACACTCCTTCTGACCCCTTTCCCTTCTCTTCACCTTCTGGAATGCCTATAATACGTATGTTTGAATGTTTTGCATTGTCATTCAAGTCCCTAAATCCTGATTGGATTTTTTCTATCTTCTTATTGACCCCTTCTACTATCTGTTTGATTTCTGAGGTACTGTCTTCCACATCACTAATTCTCTGCTCTGTCTCTTCTAGTCTGCTGATATTTGCTGCAAGTGTATTTTTGATTTCTTGAACTGTGGTGTTCATTCCCATCATATCTGTTATGTTTTTGCGTATGTCTGCAATTTCCCCTCCAAGTGATGTCTTCATATTGTTAACCTCTTTCATTACTGCATCAAATTTGTCGGTGATAAATGTTCTGAGTTCTTTCATTGCTTGTGCCAAGTTTTGCTCCCCTTCGTGATTATTGGTTTGTTGATTGGATTCAGCCATGTTTTCCTGATTATTGGTTTGGTTTGTAGATTTTTGTTGCTTTCTGGTCATCTCTTTATTTTGACGGATTTAATCAGTTCCTTAGCTTCTTTGTCTGCTTTTGGAGGTTAATTAGTTGTTATTTTTGCATAGTAGTTATATCTTCTCTTTGTCACTTTTTTCTTCTTATTCAAGTTACTTGTTGTTGGTTAGGTTCACTTTAGAAGAAAGTATTAGTGTTGGGGAAAGGCAATTGTGTCAGCAAGGGAAAAGTGTAGAGTAGTATTAGTAATGTATGTTAACAAAGCAAGAATATGAGATCTGGGAGGATGGAGGTTAGATTCATGTAGATTGTATAGAGTTATAGCTGTAGGTAGAGTACCTTTTATGGATTAGATGGCTGAATATAGGCAGAATATGGTATGAACTACAAAGCTATTGTTTTCATGAGAGAGGGAAAAAGAAAAGAAAGGTAATAGTTTCAAGAGTGGATAACAGACAGAAAACAGAACAAAGGTATTAGAAATTAAGAGTTAGACAGTTTGTGGATCAAAGAATGGGAAGTGGGGGGTGGAATATAGGAGATACAGTAGATGATAGTGGATATCAAGATGCAGGGGAAGGGGGATAGTGTAGGTAGCCTAAATCAGTTCACACAGAAATGAGGCAGTGTAGGAAGGGATAACCCAGCAAATATGAGGAGTTCCCTGTAGCACCTATTGCGTACTTGAATTAAAATAAAATAAGTGGAAAATGAGGGACAATCGGGAAAGAGAAAACCGAGGAGAAAAAAAAAACTAATTATAATAAAGGAAAAAAGAAAGACAAGAAGAAAGGAAGAAAGAAAAAGAGGATAGGCAAATGGTGGGGTACAGATAGGGGGAAGAGAGATATAGGTATACACGTGTCACAATTGCAACACTATCTAAAACAACCAGCAAAAAAAAAAAAACAAAAACAAAAACAAAACAAAACAAAAAAAAACCCCTAAATAACTGTATTAAAAAAAAAAAAAGGGACTTTGGGGGACACGCTAGGAGAAAAGACTAGGGGATAATGCAATATTAGCAATCAGGACGTCAAAAAGAGTAAAAAGTAAGATAAAGTGAAAATCAAACCAAAACAATATGAACCAATAAAGATAAAATGCAAACGTTAAGGTCCAGGGCACTCAAGGACCCCAGGTAGACCCCAGGGCGTGATGGATTCAGGGGTGGAAAGTCTGAGTCACTGAAGACTCAAGAGGTGTGAGTCTGGGTTGTGGACCCCCGGAGTCCAGGGGACCCAGACCTGGCAACCTCAAATCTGGTCCACAGAAAGCTGAGGAGCCCCGCAGTGCAACACAACCCTCCGGGATCCCCGTAGCTGGGTGCCAGCCCAGTGGGGGAAGCCCGATTCGTGAATTCTATTTTGAATATCTAATCCCTGAAATTCACCTAACTCCTCAGGGTATCAGCCTTGGGACAGCTCCCTCCCTGTGCTCCCACGCAACTGCCACTTGAGGGCGCCTCTACACCCCGGCCAGTTCAATGACCCAGATCCCAAGCCCCGCCGGGTGGGGTGGGCTTCAGCTGGAAACGCGGAAAACAGACTCTAAGATCCGAAATCCCAAACTTCGCAAAATATTCCCCAATCAGCTTTCAGATGTGTCCTCCTCCCTCACTGCACCCTACAACAGTCTCTCAATTGTGTCCCCTTATTGTCCAAAATCCAATTCCGTTGCAGATCGGCAGCCGGACCTGTGGGGATGGAGCTCCAGGCGGAAGCTCTATCCCCCCTGTCCGACGGCTAACCCTTCCCCCGCTTCAGCACAATACACCGTCTGTCTCCCCAAATCAATCTGCAAAGGAGTCTTGTCCCAACAATCCCTCACCAGCCAGCCCAGTATCCGCGAATTTCTCAGCACTGCAAAACCTCCAGAGAAAGGAAAAAAAAAACAAAAACCCTGGCCGCCGTGGCTCCGGAGCCGCAGGAGCGCCTGCTACCACGTCTCCGCCCACCCCCGGAGGGAACTTCCCACGCCCAGCTGGGACCTCCGTTTATATGTTATAGACGTATCCTCTCTGTTACCTTCCCACCGAATTGACGTCCAGACACCTTCCAACCAGCAAAAATCCCCGAAACAGCGCGGTCCCAAAGAGCCTTCAACGCTGCCCAACCGTCCCCTGCTGAGACACTACCAGGTAAGCTCACGCAGCCACCATCTTCCCAGCCCGCATCTGAGCATGATTTCTTAATAAAAATACTTCAAAAGATAAGAATTGAAGGAAACTTTCTCAACTTGATAAAGGGCAAATATAAAAAAGCAAAAACTATCATTGTACTCAATAATGAAAGACTGAAAACTTTCCCATTGTGATTGGGAACAAGACAATAATGCCCACTGTCATCACTGTGATCAATATAGTACTAGTGTTAATAGTAAGAGCAATCAGACAAGAAAAAGAAATAAGACTCCAAATTGGAAAGGAAGCATTAAAATTTTCACTATTCAAAGATATGATTCTATACCTAGAAAGTCCTGAAAAATGTGCAAAAAAGCTACTAGAGATAATAAAGGAGTTCAGTGGAGGTGCCTAATACAATATTTATTTTGAATATTCATAGCAACTTTATTCACAAGAGTCCCAATATTAATATGCAAACACCAATAGTGTTTCTTTTTCTGTCTTTATTTTTTTTAATATTACATTAAAAAAATATGAGGTCCCCATATATCCCCCACCCCCTCATCCCACTCCTCCCCCCATAACAACAATCTCCCCCATCATGAGACATTCATTGCATTTGGGGAATACATCTCTGAGCACCACTGCACCTCATGGTCAATGGTCCACATCATAGGCCACACTTTCCCACATTCCACCCAGTGAGCCATGGGAGGACATACAATGTCTGGTAACTGTCCCTGCAGCACCACCCAGGACAACTCCAAGTCCCAAAAACATCCCCACATCTCATCTCTTCCTCCCACTCCCTACCCCCAGCAGCCACCATGGCCACTTTCTCTACACCAATGCCACATTTTCTTCCATTACTAATCACTAGTAAGGAGCAATCTGAGGAGGAAGTAAGGAAAAAAAATTCCATTGACAATAGTGACCTAAAGAATCAAATGTTTAGGAATAAACTTAACCAAGAATGTAAAGCCCTATTATTCAGAAACAACAATGCATTGCTAAAACAAATAAAAAACCTAAATAAATGGAAGAATATTCCACAGGTCATGGGTTGGAAGACTAAATATCATAAAAATGTTAATTCTACCCAAATTGAGTTACAGATTGTTGGAAACTGAGGCATAGTGGTCTCGCAAAGAGAGACATGCTGTTTCCATAGCTATACTTTTAACATAAGAATGTAGTAATTAAACCATTTGAGTCAACAGGATAGAGCTGTCTGGGGCTGGGAGAAATACAAGCAAACACACTTTGTAGTTTGAAAGGAATACTGAATCTTTGTACCCTGAGATAAGTTCTTTAATTTCCAAGTATTGTTAATGTGTAGTTACACTGCTTGTTATCTCGATAGTTTGAGTATATGTAATGCCACATATAGAAAATAAAGTGGTCTGAGGAGTCATGACTCGCAGACCCCCTGATCCCAGCTCTCTTTCTTTCTTTCTCTTTTTGTTTCACTCTCTTTTTTTCTCTTTCTTTCATTCCCGATACCCTTCGGGTCCAAATCTCCAACACAGATTCAATGCAATCCTGATAAAAATTCCAACAACTTTTTAGAAAAGAAATGGAAAACCCAATTCTTAAATTTATTTGGAAGTGTAAGTGGTCTCAAAATAACCAGAAATATCTTAAAAAGGAAGAACAAACTTAATGAGCTCTCACTGTTAGTGGTACTACTACCATATGCTACAGTAATTACTCTACTAGGAATGTATTCAGAAAAACTGAAAATAGCTGGTGGTCTAATAAAATGGTGCAGCCACTTGGGGAAACATATTGTCAGTTCCTCACAATGTTAAACATAGAGTAGTTATCACAGGTCCAGCAATTCCACTTCTATAGATCCAAGTGAACTGAAAGCATATGCCCACACAAAAAACTTGTACATGTATGTTTACAGTGGCATTATTTAACATAGCCCAAAAGACAAAACTACCCAAATGCCCTACATTATATGATTGTATAAATAAGTTGCTTTATAGTAAATGGGCATACTGATTTGTACAACCACATAGATGTGTTTTCAATGATATTATGTTGAGTGAAAGGTACCAGTCTTAATGGGTTACATATTGTATGGTTACAATATGCACAATACAGTTACATATTGTATGACATTCATAGAAAGACAAAACTATGCTGATGGAGAACAGATCAATGGTTACCAGGGATTAGGTGTGGGGGGATGCTGTGGCAACATTCCTCTGATGCTTCTTTCATATCTCACCAACCTTTCCTGAATTATGGACTCAGCCCCCCAAGTGATTCCCTTGGCTCCAATATTGCTCCCATCAAATTTAGTCTCCATTCCGTTAGAGTGAATGCTTTAAAACTCATATCCAACCACATCCGTTTTTTCTTAGAACCAATTCCATAGCTTTCAATTACCTCCTAAATTGTCCCAAATTTTTTTCAGTAACCACAAACATTTAACTCTTTTTTATTTGAGAATTTGTTAATTTACAAAACAATCATACATAAACACATATATGCAGGATTCCTATACATTTTCCCACTACTAACATCCTACATGGTTGTGACACATTAATTGCAATTAATGAAAGAACACCTTCCTATTACTGTTATCTATAGTCCAGCTTATATTCGCTATATTTTCCCCAAAACATATTATTAACACCATGTATTAGCATTGCATATTTATTCTCATATTTGTACTGTTAATCACAGTCCATCATTGTCCCCTACCTTGTACAATACATCCAAATTGTACCTTCAGTGTCTCTCAATGTCATCACAGAGTTGTGCTGTCATCTGCTCAGTCAATTTCAGAACATTTTCATTAGTCCAAAGGGATAAATCTTACACCCCTTATACATCTCCGTTATTGAACCTTAACAATGATATAGTACCTTGATTGATATTGTTGTAAGAATATTACAATATTACTCTTAAATATAATCTATACATTATATTAGTTGTATTTTCGCATGTGTCTCCATATTCTTAAGACCTTGTAATAGAGTAACATCTTGTGTTTGTACTAACCAAAACTATAATCCATCACTGAAATCACTATGTTATACAATCCCTAGATTGTCATCTAGCTTTCTTTCAATTGATGTTAACCTACCTAGAATATCCATTATGCACACTGTAATGTATTACCATCAACTCTATCCACTTCTCTACATTTTCATTCCACCTTATTAAATTTTCTACATACATTAAACATCATCTCCCCTTTTCAACTCACATTCTATCTCCTAGTAAACTATATGCTAGAGTTTAACTCCATGAGTTTACTCATCTTATTTAGTTCATATAGTGAGAACATACAGTATTTGTCCTTTTGTGTGTGGCTTATTTCACTCAACAGAAATGAAGTTGGGCTGCCTATAACAACATGGATGAAATTTGAGGTCCCAAATCTTTTCATTGGTTTACCAGATCCTTCCTGAGCTTATTACTGCCAAACTCTCCAGCCCCATTTCTCTCCACATCCTGATTTGTCCCCTCATCTGCAGTCAGTCTGACTTTACATTACTTCTGGTACCATGTGCTCCTTCAATTCCATGTTACTCACTCCATATGGACTTTCTACTTACTCCCCTGAACTTGGATAACTCATTCATCAGAACTTGGCTAGGTCAATACCTCCTCTGGAATGATCTCCCAGATCCTCTCTTAGCTGGCTTGTTTGTAGCACCTTTGTACTTTTTCAAAACCTGTGCTTACTTACATGGCTCCACTGTACAGTAATAATTTTGTAGTCTTTTTCTCTCAAAAACTGTGGAGTTCCATATGCCTGGAAGGCTTCTCTGCGATTAGCAGTGCCTCCCGGGTCCTCTGCATGATTTGGATTTAGTGTATGATGATTTCAGACCCAACTACTGATGTCCAGAAGAGGGTAGAGGGATGAATGGGACTTGTGTGTGGGTGTGGAGAGAAGTGGCTGGGCAGCATTGGAGATTCTTCTGGACCAGGCTGTTTCTGGATTTTGCAGGGCAGGAGGTGTCTGGACATCGATTTCATGGGAAGATAACAGAGAAACTTCATGTGGAGGATAAAATTGGGGCTCTCTTACACAGAGTTGGGGGCTGTGCATGGGACACTCCCCCCTGGGGCAGGCGGAGCCAAGGCACTGGTGCTGTGGCAGAGATTCCTGGAGGCTCTGCAGTACTGGGGAGTTTGTGAGCCCTGAGTGGGCTATTGGGGGGCTGACAGGGCAGGAGGCCTTTGAAAACCGATTTGGTGAGACAGTCGGGAATTTTTTGCGAGGTGGGGAAATTTTTGATTTCTGACATGAATAATAGTGCTTCCAGCTGGAGCCACGCCCCCAGGGCCAGCTGCTGATCTGCAGCAGCCTTGGATCACTCACAGTAAGGAGACGTGGCCGGGAGGCTGTTTCAGGGGAGTACAGGGTGGGAGGCATCTGGAAGCCAATTAGGGGATCTTTTGCGAGGTGAGGGATTTTTGGTTTCAGACACTGATACAGAGCTTCTGGCTAGAGCACCGACCCCTAGGCCTGGCTGCAGATCTGCAGCATTCTTATATTGGCTGCATTGTAGAGGTGCCCCCAACTGGCTGTTTCGGGGGCTTGCAGGGCGGGAAATCTCCTGAAGTCCAATTGGTGATACAGCCACAGAGAGACCCTAGAGAGAGGGGGAATTGTGGGTTTTGGGCAAATAGGTCATAATTTGCAGATGTGACCTCTCCCATAGGGCTGGCACCCAGCTGCAGGGATCCCTGAAGGCTGTGTTGCACTGCGGTGCTCCCAGGCTCCCTGTTAACCAGATTTGAGGTTGTCAGGTCTGTGTCACCTAAACCCTGGTGGCCTACACCCCAGAGACTCACACCTCTTGAGTCTGCAATATCACAGACATTCCACCTCTGAATCCACCATGCCCTGAGGCCCATCTGAGGTCCTTGATTGTCCTAGCCCACACAACATTTGCATTTTTTTTAATTTAATTTTTAATTTTTAATTTTTAATTTCTTATTGTGCTGGTTGCTAATATTGCATTATTTCTTAGTCTTTTCTCCCATTGTATCCCCCAAAGTCTTTTTTTTTCACTTATTTAGGGTTTATTTTTTTGTTGCTGTAGTAGGTGTTCTATATCTTCTTTTCTTTTACTTACTTGTTCCCCTCCCTTTTCTTTACCCACCCCCCTTGTTCTTTCTTACTTTCTTCTGTCTCTTTTTTTTCTCTCTTTTCTCTTGTCCCTCATTTTCTTCTTATTTTATTTTATCTTAAGTATACAATAGGTGCTGCAGGGAACACCTCACATTTGCTGGGTTTCCTCATCCTCCGTTGCCTCATTTCTATGTGAATTGATTTTGGCTACCTACACTATCCCCTTTCCCCCACATCTTGATATCCTCCATCATCTACTGTCTCTCCTATATTCTACCTCCCTTTCTTTGATCCCCAAATTGTCTAATTCTTAATTTTTAATACCTTTGATTTGTTCTCTGTCTTTTATCCACTCTTGAAGTTATTGCCTCTCTTTTCTCTTTTCCCTCTCTCATGAAAACACTAGCTTTTTAATTCATAACATACTCCTCCTATATTCAGTTGACTACCTAATTAGAGATACTCTACTTACTTCTATAACTCTACACAACTTACATGAATCCAATATCCATCCTCCCAGAACTCATATTGTTGCTCTGTTAACATTTATTACAAATACTCCAGTACACATTTTCCTTTCTTACACAATTGCCTTTCCCTGGCCCTAATACTTTCCTTCAAAGTGAACTCAGACAGCAATAAGAAGTTAGAAAAAGAAGAACAAAGTGACAAAGAGAAGATATAACACTTATGCAAAAACAACAGCTCATTAATCCCCAAGACTACACAAAGAAGCTAAGGAACTGATTAAACCTGTCAAGATAAAATGATGATCAGACAGCAACAAAAATCTACACCCCAAACCAAGATTCAGGAACACATGGCTGAATCCAATGAACAAACTAAAAACCAGGAAGGGGAGCAGAACTTCACACAAGTATTTAAAGACCTCAGAACATATATCACAGACAAATTTAATGAAGTAAAGGAAGAGGTTAACAATATGAAGACAACACTTGGAGGGGAAATTGCAGACATACGCAAAAAGATAACAGATATGATGGGAATGAACACCACAGTTCAAAAAATCAAAACAATCTCGCAGCAAATAGTAGCAGACTAGAAGAAGGAGAGCAGAGAATTAGCAATGTGGAAGACAGTACATCGGAAATCAAACAGATAGTAGAATTGATTGATAAAAAGATAGAAAAAATCCAGGTAGGACTTAGGGACTTGAATGACAATGCAAAATGCACAAACATGCGTATTATAGGCATCCCAGAAGGAGAAGAGAAGGGAAAGGGATCAGAAGGAGTGTTGCAGGAAATAATGGCTGAAAATTTCCCAAACCTACTGAAAGAGACAGATGTACATATCCAAGAAGCACAACGCACCCCAAATATCATCAACCCCAACAGGCCCACCCCAAGACATATACTTGTCAAATTATCCAACACTCAAGACAAAGAGAAAACTCTAAAAGCAGCAAGAGAAAAGAAAACCATCACATACAAGGGAAGCTCCATAAGATTAAGTGCTGATTTCTCATTGGAAACCATGGAGGCAAGAAAGCTGTGATAGGATATAGTCAGGGTACTAAAAGAAAATAAATTCCAACCAAGAATACTCTACCCAGCTAAAGTTGCATTCAACAATGAAGAGTTCAAAATGTTCACAGATAAACAGAAATTGAAAGAATATGCCAACAAGAAACCTCCACTTCAAGAAATTTTAAAGGGAGTTCTGTAGGAAGAAAGGAAAAAACAGGACAGGCAGAGTTGGAGGAGAGTTTAAGAGCAACAAAAAGGACAAAAAGAGAAGGAAAAAACAACCAACCAAACAAAATATGACAAACACATATCCCATCAGAATATGGATAACATAAACAATTCCTGGAAAGTAATAACACTGAATGTCAATGGATTAAACTCACCTATCAAAAGATTCAGACTGAGACATTGTATAAGGAAATATGACCCATCTATAAGCTGTCTAAAAGAGACACATCTTAGACCCAGAGATTCATGGAAGCTTAAAGTGAATGGTTGCAAAACAATCTTAAAAGAAAACAATAACCAAAAAAAGGCAGGAGTAGCTATATTAATATCAGACAAAATACGCTTTAAATGTGAAAGAATTGTGAGAGACAAAGAAGGATACTACATATTAGTGAAAGGGACAATCTGTCAAGAAGAATGAACAATCATAAATATTTATGCTCTAACAAGGGCACCTCTAAATACGTGAGGCAAACGCTGGAAAAACTAAGTGAAATAATAGACAAATCTACAATTATGGTGGGGGATTTTAATACACCACTATCAATTCTGGACAGAACATCTCAAAAGAGAATCACTAAAGAAACAAATATTTGAACAGTATATTAGAGGAGCTGGATCTAATAGACATATACAGATCATTACACCCAAACACAGCAGGATATACATTTTTCTCAAGTGCACATGGATCATTCTCCAAGACAGACCATATGCTAGACCACAAAGAAAGGCTTAATGAATTCAGAAAGATCGAAATCATACAAAATAATATTTCTGACCATAGTGGAGTGAAGCTGGAAATGTGCAAGGACCAGAGGCCAGATTTCACACCACGATATGGAAATTAAACAGCACACTCTTAGAAAAACAGTAGGTCAAAGAGGAAATCTCAAAAGAAATCAATGACTACCTTGAAAGAAATGATAATGATAACACAACATACCAAAATTTATGGGATGCAGCAAAAGCAGTACTGAGAGGGAAATTTAGAGCCATAAATTCATATATCAAAAAAGAAAAAAGAGCAAAAATTGAAGAACTAACTTCACATTTGGAGGAATTAGGAAAAAAACAACAATGTAATCCCACAGGAAGAAGAAGGAAGGAAATAACAAAGATAAGAGAAGAAGTAAATGAAATAGAAAATAAGAAAGCACTTGAAAAGATAAACGAGACCAAGAGCTGGTTTTTTGAGAAGATCAATAAAATTGACAAACCTTTAGTGAGACTAACAAAGAAAAAAAGAGAGAAGATACAAATACACAAAATAAGAAATGAGAAAGGAGATATCACCACTGACCCCACAGAAATAAAGACTATGATAGGAGGATACTTTGAAAAACTATATTCCAACAAAAATGACAATTCAGAGGAAATGGACAAATTCCTAGAAATACAAAAGCAGCCTATATTGACAAAAGAAGAAATTGAAGCTCTCAACAAACCAATCACAAGTAAATAGATCAAATCAGTCATTAAAAACCTACCAACAAAGAAGAGCCCAGAGCCAGATGGCTTCACAGGTGAATTCTACAAAACTTTCCAGAAAGAAGTACCACCAATCCTGCTGAAATTCTTCCAAAAAATTGAAACAGAAGGAACATTGCCTAACTCCTTCTATGATGCCAACATTACCCTAGTACCAAAGCCAAACAAAGACACTACAAGAAAGGAAAACTACAGACCAATTTCTCTAATGAACCTAGACACAAAAATACTTAACAAAATGCTTGCCAATCGTATTCAACAACACATTAAACGAATTATACACCACGACCAAGTGGGATTAATTCCAGGTATGCAAGAATGGTTCAACATAAGAAATTCAATCAATGTAATGCACCATATAAACTGATTGAAGGAAAAAAAAGCACATGATTGTATCTATAGATGCAGAAAAAGCATTTGACAAAATACAGCACCCTTTCTTGATAAAAACACTCCAAAAGATCGGAATACAAGGAAATTTTTTTTCTAATCAATGGTGTTACATTTAATCACATATTTGTGCATTCATTACTTCAGTCATTTTAGAGCACTTCCATTATTCCAATAATAGTAATAATAATAAACAAAACAACAAAAAAACCTCATCCCCTCTAAATCCCTCTATGCTTCCCCCACTGTACAAAGCTGCTATTCTTTATCTTTCTCTCTAGTATATTTGTATTTTTATTTTCAAAAACTGTCTTATACATGCAATATCACTCACATTCTTGCTTTACGTGTGGTTTCACTGTCTTATGAAGTCCTATATTACAGTTTTTAGCTTTTCTTCTTGTAATAAATATGTCCTTTACTTGGGCTTTCAAACAATGTCATACCCATATATAGCTCAGCTAATTACAAACACCATGATGTGCTTCTATTCATTTCCAAAGATTTACAAATAACCTTTTTACCAGTTATGCACATATTAACCCCCAGCTTTCAAGGAAATTTTTTGAACGTGATAAAGAGTATATATAAAAAACCCACAGCCAACATCATTTACAATGGAGAAATGCTAAAATCCTTCCCTCTAAAGTCAGGAACAAGACAAGGATGCCCACTGTCTCCCCTTCTATTTAACATTGTCTTAGAAGTACTTGCTCAAGCACTGAGGTAAGAACCAGTTATAAAAACATTCAAATTGGAAAGGAAGAAGTGAAAATTTCATTATTTGCAGATGACATGATCCTATACATAGAAAACCCTGAGAGGTCTACAACAAAGTTCTAGAACTCATAAATGAGTTTAGTAAAGTTGCACGTTATAAGATCAATGCGCAAAAATCAGTACCATTTCTGTATACCAATAATGAGCAAGATCAGAAGGAAATCAAGAAACAAATACCATTCACAATAGTAAATAAAAAATCGAATATTTAGGAATAAATTTAACTAAAGATGTAAAAAACTTATACACCAAAAACTATACAAGACTGTTCAGGTAAATCAAAGAAGACCTAAATAAATGGAAGAATATTCCCTATTCACGGATAGGAAGACTAAATATTATTCAGATATCTATCGTACCAAAACTGATCTACAATTTCAATGCAATCCCAATAAAAGTCAACACAGCCTTCTTTAAGGAACTAGAAAAACTAACTATGAAATTTATTTGGAAACGAAAGAGGCCCATATTGAAAAAGAAAAAGGAAATTGGAGGAATCACACTACCTGACTTCAAAACATACTACAAAGCTAGAGTAGTGAAAACAGCATGGTATTAGCATGAGGAGAGACACACAGACCAATGGAATTGAATTGAAAGTTCTGATATAGAACCTCATATATATAGCCATATAATATTCGGTAAAGCCACCAAACCCTCTCAACTGGGTAAGAATGGCCTATTCACCAAATGGTGCCTGGAGAACTGGATATCCATAGGTAGAAGAATGAAAGAGGATTACCATCTCACACCTTATACAAAGGTCAACTCAAGATGGATCAAAGACCTAAATATAAGAGCCAAGACCATAAAGACTTTGGAAAGCAGTGTAGGGAAACATCTACAAGACCTTGTAATAGGAAATGGCTTCATGAACATCACACCAAAAGCACGAGCAGCAAAAGAACAAATAGATAAATGGGACTTCCTCAAAATTAAAGCCTTCTGAACCTCAAAGGAGTTTGTCAAGAAAGTAAAATGGTAGCCTACACAATGGGAGAAAATATTTGGCAACCATATATCCGATAAGAGACTTATAACTTGCATATATAAAGAACTCCTATATCTTGAAAATAAAAAGATAAACAACCCATTTAAAAAATGGGAAATGATTTAAACAGACACTTCTCCAAAGAAGAAATACAAATGGCTAAAAAGCACATGAAAAAATGCTCCAAATCTCTAGCTATCAGGGAAATGCAAATAAAAACTACAATGAGATACCATCTTACTCCCATAAGATTGGCAGCTATGAAAAAAAGGAAGAATACAAATGCTGGAGAGGATGTGAAGAAATGGGAACACTCATCCACTGCTTGTGGGAATGAAGAAGGATCCAACCATTCTGGTGGACCGTTTGGCAGTTTCTCAAGTAACTAACCATAGATTTGCCATATGACCCAGCAATTCCATTGCTGGGTATACACCCAGCAGAACTGAAGACAGAGACACAAACCGATATATGCACCCCAACGTTCATAGCAGCATTGGTCACTCTCACCAAAAGTTGGAATTGACCCAAATGCCCATCAACTGATGAGTGGATCAATAAAATGTGGTATATACATACAATGGAATACTACTCGGCTTTAAGAACAAATATACTACAAATACACGTGATAACATGGATGAATCTTGAGAACCTTATGTTGAGTGAAGCTACCCAGGCATTGAAGGACAAATACTACATGACCTCAATGATATGAAATAAGCAAGCTGCCTCAGAGAGCTAGAGACTGGAAGATAGGCTTACAGTAAATGGGGGGGGTGGAGGAAGGATGTGAGCTGACGTCTGCTGGGGTGGAATCTATGATGAGCTGGCAGTAAGTATGTGCACAAGGAAGAGATAAAATGGGGGCATAGGGTTACCTTTGGGTGGGGCTTTGCATGTTTTAGGGGGCTAGGGATGGGCGGATGGGTAATATTGCCTAAGAAATTGGGGAGAGGGTGGGGCAACATACGAACATAGGAGATTGTCAGGTGTTGGTTGAGAGTATATGCTGAGAAAACCTTTTAAAAATATAATTAGAAAAGTTTCCTGTTTAAGATACTAAAAGGGGATAACCAGACACAGGACAGACTCCTAGGGAATATCTGAATGCTCATTTTCCCAGAGTGGGTTATACCACTGGATAGAGACCCCTATAATGAGAGTGAAGGTAGACCCACGACCTGTGGAGGACTAATGACATCAAATAGAGGGAACTAATTCTCTAGAGAAATGGTGGCTTCCAGGGCATTAGGGCAGTTGAGCATGTCAAGCCATCAACACTGTTGCAAGTATCTCTGAACATGGCTCCTCAAGAAAGGAAGATGGACTGTCACTGTGGGCCCCAAGGGAAAGGGGAAATAGATATTGAATAGATGGAACCAAAGTAAAAGTAAGGGCAAAAGAAGTGTTTCACAAGAGTACACAAGGATGGATATAAAACATGTAATATTACACCAAAAACATATAGGGGACGACAGACTAATAATGTAAACCATAATGTAAAACACAGGATAACTAAAAAATTTAGAAAACTGTATTGCCTAGAATACAAACCACAATGTACACACAAATGTTGCCTTGTTTGAAAGCTATTGTCTCAATATCTGTACATCAGTTTCAGTAAATATGATATGAATAAGTTAAAAGATTATCGCTGTTGAAGGGAAAAGATTTTATAATGGATATGTGGGGCTACTGTATATTGTATATTTGAATTATTGTGAACTAAGGCTCTTGTGAAGAGAAGCTCAATAATTAGGGAAAAAAGAAAAGAAAGAGAGAGGATGTAGAATTTTTCCAAATCAATATGTATTCTATATCTAACCTTTAAACTCATCGCTATATTCCATTTTACTATTAAGGGAACCTGACATTATATTGGGCTTCACTTTTCAGGAAGTTTTGGATCACAGAGTGGTGCAACAATTGCAGTGGAGGAATACTGGTATGGGATGTTATTGACAGGCTATATATGGTT
This sequence comes from Dasypus novemcinctus, assembly GCF_030445035.2. Taxonomy (NCBI): domain Eukaryota; kingdom Metazoa; phylum Chordata; class Mammalia; order Cingulata; family Dasypodidae; genus Dasypus; species Dasypus novemcinctus. The sequence goes on along the minus strand of NC_080704.1, from coordinate 68,375,081 downwards.
GACAGGGAGTTATACAGGGCATGTGTCCAGGGTGCCTGGAAATGTTTGTATATACTCATAGTGGAAACAACTAAAAACAACATCTGGGGGGGTACTGGGTTCCTGGTTGGGGGGGGATGGCTCTCTTGTGGTCCCTAGGGGAGTAGCTGCAGTCCCCTGGGTGCAACAGCAAGGACCAGGAAGGAATGAGGGTCCAACAGTGAGCCCCTGATACTAATGACTATGCTTGTGAGCCTATACACCTGAAATAAGATCAAGGCCTAGAGCAGCACTGTGCCTGAGAGTTCCCTCCTGACAGCCTCCGTGTTACTTAAATGTGGCCAGTCTCAAAGCCAGACTCAGCATGTAAATGCACTGCCTTTCCCCCGCATGGGACATGACACCCGGGGATGAGCCTCCCTGGCACCCAGGGATCAGTACCAAGTACCAGCTGATGACGTAACGAGGAAATGCCTTGAATTAAAGTTTCAGCATGGACCAACAGAATATCCCTGTCTATATATAATAACTGGAGTTAAAAATGCTGTTTTACCCAAAGTAAGGGGGAAATGGAAAGGACAAATGAGTTTATATGGTTATGAGTCTCTAAAAAAGAGTCTGGAGGTTGTCAGAAGCATTGCCCTTATGCACACCTGAGCAGAGTCTCAGAGACAGATAAAGTAGATACAACCCCAGGTATTGGTTCTTTTAAGGGCTAAAGAGACCCACAGGTTCTATGGTCATGGCAGATGGAGTTTACTGCCATGTGAGTTGGCCCTTCTTTGGAGCTGGTGTTTCTGCATGATGGAGCTGAACTCAGATGTGATCTCTTTTCACAAGCCTTTTATGCTACTTTACTGGAATTGTAGTTGGTGCTGGGGCTTAAGATATATCTAGGGGATTTGAATCTCTGGACTGACTATGATAGCCAGGCCCTGAGCCTCAACAGACTTCAGCTTCTACACTCTGATTTATTGGACTTACCCCACTCAGCTAACATGGAGTTGAAGAATGTCAAGCACCACACCATGGAGCCTAGAGTGCTTACAACTGAAAGCAGGAGAATTGCATCCAGTATCCATGTGGAACCTAAGCCCCCTCTTGACATAAATGTGGAATGGACACAACCAAGCCAAGGTCCTCAAGAAGGAGGAATACAGTAAGGATTAGAGTGGACTTAATAATATTCTATTCATGAACTATTGTGGTTAATAATCAAGAATATGTGGCATTGGTGTGGAAAAAGTGGCCATGGTGGCTGCTGCGTGTGAAGAATTGGAGGAAGAGATGAGATGTGAAGGGATTTTCAGGACTTGGAATTGTCCTGGGTTGTGCTCCAGGGACAATTGCCAGACATTGTATGTCCTCCCATGGCCCACTGGATGGAACGTGGGAGAGTGTGGGCTATGGTGAGGACCACAGGTCATGGGGTGCAGTGATGCCCAGAGATGTACTCACCAGATGCAATAGATGTCATGATGATGGGGGAGAGTGTTACTGTGGGGCGAGTGGTGGGGTGGGGGCAGTGGGTGTGAATGGGGACCTCATTTTTTTTAATGTAATATTTTTTAAAAAATGAATAAGTAAAATAAAATTAAAATATATATATATATATAACACATAATACTCTATTTCATCCTCTTTTAAATGTACACTTTCGTGGTATTTATTACATTCCCAAGGCTGAGCTACAAAGAACACCACTCATTACCAAACTGTTTTCACGAATCCAAAGAAACCCTATACCAATTTCATAATTCTACTTTACCCTCTCCCCTGGCTCCTGCTAAACTTTAATCTACTTCTTGTCTCTATTAATTTGAATAGTTTAGATATTTTATGTAAGTGTAATTATACAATATTTTTCCTTTTGTATCTTGCTTATTTTGCTCCAAATAATGCTTTCAAGGCTCATCCACACTGTAGCAATGTACAATTCATTTCATGGCAGGATATTACATTGAATCCATATATCACTTGTTTATACATTCATCTATCAATAAACACATCAGTGGTTTTCACATCCATTTTGATATTGTGAATAATTCTGCTGTGAGCATTGGTATACAAGTTTCTGTTTGAGCACCTGTTTTCAATCGTTTGGGGATGTTAACCTATTTATATTTAATGTAATTACTGTTAAGGCCTAATTGTTTCTGCCATTTTACTATTTCTTTTCTGTATGTTTTATATCATTTTGGGTCCTCTTTTACACCATTATGTATTTCTTTTGTATTAAATATGTATGTTAAATTTTAAAAAAAAGGGGGGGATGAATGGATGTGAAAATATCCCAAAATGCATTCATTCTGAAGAGGAAATAAGGCTTCTTCCCTTCCTTCCTTTCTCTTTCCTTCCTCACTTAAGCACACCCAATTATGCACCAATCCCCCCTTTCACATAGGCATATGCACCCAGAGAACCCCAGGGACTATGGCCCAATAGAGTGTCTAGGCATTGTGATCTGCACTGATCTCCCTTTCAGGAAAGAACAAAGGAGTTCACACTTTTCTTGTATTTTCTCACATAGTAGTCAATTCTCCAAATCCTTTGACCTCAACTTGCTTTCTCTGGTCCTCCTAGACCAGGATATTTCCAAAAGCCTAGGTTTCATTTCCATTTGGCCTCTTAAAAGCTCTGTAATTCAACATGTCCAAAAGAGAACACATCAACCTTTCCCAATCTATACTCCCATCCCCCCAAGAAGAACAATTCCTTCTCTTATATTCCCTATCAAGCTTAGTGATGCCACTATTCTCCCAGTTTCCCAAGGTTGGTTTTCTCCCAGTTCCCCAAAGTAGATTTCTCCACATTACTCACCACTTCCATATCCACTTGGTTATTTTGAGTCTACATTTAGAAGGTCCAAAACTGGGGTTGTAAACTGTTTTTAAATTGCTGGTTTATTTACCAAATGTCATTGGGAGATTTCATGTAAAAACCTCATTTTCTCCATTCTTGCATGGCATCTATTGATTGCAACTGAGTATTAGCTACTCCCTTTTGGCAAAGCTTGTATCCCAATAGTCACAGTCCCCACTACCACTCCCTGTTGCTTGCACCCAGCCCACTTCACTCATTTATGCTAACTGCCTAGTCCCTGGAGCCATCTGAATTTGTATCCATGGTTTTGTATTGTTTTTTTTTTTACCTCTATCTCTGCTATGGCTACCACACAAGTTCATTTTCAGATTTAATCTGTAATATACTTTCACTTTCCAACTATAGATAACTTACAGTGTCCCTTGGCCAGCAGATAAAGTCCATTCACCTTGGCATGACCAAGGAAGGCCCATCCAGATCTACTTCTATGACCATGTGTTCCACCATTTACTCCCCATATACAACACCCTCCACTCAGCTACACCAACCTTTTTGCTATATCCCCAAGTACACAATATTCTTTCAAAGTATCACAAATTTTTCTTGCTTCCTTGAAGCTCTTCAATACTCCATTTGGAGAACTCCTTCTCAATTGTTAAGGCCCAACTTTAATGCAACTTCTCTGAGTCCCCTAGCAGCTAGCTCCCTCTCTTCTGTACTGGACTTCAGGTATTGCATTAATCATCCTATATTAAAACAACCATTTTAATTGGTAGCTCAAAGAATATTTAATCAATGTACCACTGCTTCCTATGAGATGATGCCATTATCTTAAAATACCAAGGTAAGTGATAGAAATAAGCCTGAGGTCATTTAATGACCTTGGACACATCTGTTTCCTTCTATGAAGAGCAGGAATATGGAAGAGGGAGGAGACTCATTTGTCTCATTTTCAGAAACGAGAACTCAGGGCAAGTTATAGGGGGAAAATATCGGTTCAGCTTAACCAGGTATTGTCTACCAAGGCCAACTGCCCAACAAAGAGTAAGCACCCAGACTGGTGTGAATGCAAACCCTGATGTAGCCATTGGAAGTTAAATCAGCTGCAGCAAATATAACATGAACATGTAAAGAGATCACTGCTGGGGAAAGGGGAAAAGGATTTGATGTTGGATATTTGGGAGTCCCCTATATCATGTATGTGAATTACTGTGATCTAAAACTTTTTTGAAGACAAAATTAAAAATTAGAAAAAAAAGAAAGGATGTAGACACTGAGGAAGAAATGAAAGTGCCTTGCCACTGTACATACAGGACAACACTTATTACAGTGATTAAAGGCAAAATGTTAGAAACAAAGCTTTATAATATTTTTCATTTTATTAATACACCAATTTATTTTTACTTTATTTTAATATTTCTAAATTACTAGGTATTCTATTTCTAAACTTTAAACCCATCAGTATATTTCAATTCCCTATTAAATGAATTTGGCAATATATTAGGATTCATTGTTGAAGAAGTTTTGGACCACAGAGAGGTTCACCTATGGCAGGGGAGGAACTCTGGTGTGGGGTGTTATTGATGGGAGGCACATGGGTAGGGGGAGTTTTCCAGTGCATGTATATAGGGAACATAAATATGTTAGGATATATGTTGGGTATTTTTATAGTCGTTACAGTTACACATCAACTGAGGGAGTGCTGAGTTCCCACCTAGGGGAGCTCTGTCACATTTCCCAATGGAAAAATAAACCCCCAAATGCAACAGCAAAGAGAAACAAGGAAGTATGGTCCAATAATGAGCCCTTGATATGGATGATTATGCTTAGGAGCCTGTGTGCCTGAATTACGAACTAGTTCTAGAGCTGTAGGGTGCCTAGGAGTTACCTCTTGAGAGCTTCCACGTTGCTCAAATGTGGCCACCCTCTAAGCCAAACTCAGTATATAAATGAATTACCTTCCTCCCAATGTGGGACATGATTCCTGGGGATGAGTCTCCCTGGCACTGAGGGATTACTATCAATCACTAACTGGAGATGCAACTAGAAAGAGACCTCAAATAAAAGGGTCAACTCAGACTAGCAGAATATCTCAGCCTACATGTTGGATCAAGTGTTGAAAACTGCTCTTTGACCTTGAATAAAAGGGTGAAATGGAAAGGACAAATGAGTTTATATGGCTATGAGTCTCCAGAAAAGAATGAGGAGGTCATCAGAGGGGTCGTGCTTACACACATCTCAACAGGACCCCAGAAAAAGCCAAAATAGATACAACCCTAGGTACTGGTTCTCCTGAAGGCTATGGAGACCCACAGGGTATATAGTCATGGCAGATGGATTTGGAGTTCTGTGTCATGTCAGAGGGCCCTACTTTGGAATTTGTGCTCCTGAGTGTGACAGAGCTGAACTCAGATGTGACTTTTCTACACATGCCTCTTCTGTCACTTTTACTGAATCTGTGGTTGGTGCTAGGGATGGTCCATACTCAGGAGACTTTAATCTCTGGACTGCCCATGTGCCAACTGGGCCCTGAGCCCCAGCATATTGGCAAATCCTACTCTCTGGTTCATTGGCCTTACCCAGGTCAGCTAACAGGGAGGTGAAGATGGCCAACCACCACACCTGGGACTCAAGAGGGCCTACAACTGCAAGCAGAGGAATTACATCCATCATCCAAGTGGAAGCTAAGCCCCCTCTTGATCTGGAGGTGGAGAGGACATCACCATCCCAGGGTCCACAAAATGGAGGAATAAAATATGGACTGGAGTGGACGTACTGTTTTTCTACTATAAAACTACTGTGACAAGTAATAGAAGAAATTTTAGCATCGAGGTGGAGAAAGTGGCCACAGTAGTCACTGGGAGCAGAGAGAGGGTAGAGGAGATGTGATGTGGGGGTATTTTGGGGATTTTGAGTTGTCCTTAATGGTATTGCAGGGACAGATGCTGGACTTCTTATATCCTGCCATAACCCACAGAATGTACTGGGGAAGAGTGCAAACTACAGAGTAAATTATTGTCTGTGTAGTGCAGCTGTGCCCCAAAATGTGTTCACTTAGTGCAATGAGTGTGCCACAGTGATGGTAGAAGTTGTTGGTGTAGGAGGAGTGGGGTGGGGGGTGGGGGGTATATAGGAACCTCATTTTTTTAGTGTAACTTTTTTTGTGATGTATATATATTAAAAACTATACAATTTATAAAAATGCTGTTATGGGGGTTGGGAATGAGTTACATGGGAACTGCTTATGCTTTTTTCTAATGTTTTTTAATGTAATATTCCTTGTGATCTATTAATTTTAATTAAAAAATATATCAAAAAAGAAAGATTAACTTTTAAAGTTCAACTCCACATCAAGAACCAAAGAAACTACCATTTTTAACCTAGAATTAATATAAAATTCAATCCATTCCATCATAATAATACATCATGGCTAATTTTTAAAAAAGTAGTTAAATGACCATTTGTTAGATGTGTTGTGTGGGGAATTCTATACTTGTCACTATGGAAAGAGAGACTTTGTCCTCAACTTTCAGGATTTGTCAAGAATTGTGGGGTGGAAGTGGAGGGAGGGCAGGGGTTTGAGGTTGCTTGGGATGACCTCTAAGAACCCTACTGACTCGAAATGTCTATATTTATCTAGGCCCCAATTTCTTCACCTTTATCCCACAGAGAAAGTCTCCTGTTCCTCATTAGCTCATGGCTATTATGAGAACAAAACAGAGAGCTATAAATGTGCTCTAACTGAACTTAGCATAATAAATGCATTACATCCTGCTGTGATGTGCATAAGTGCTAACTCTGGGGTGGCCTCCCAAATCACTTTGAAGTCTTTTAGCCATACAAACTCATTTGTCTTTAGTTTTCCCCTCTTTTTTCAAGGTCTTTATATTTTACCAGATGCCTTGCTTGCTGGTACTTGGTAGCAATCCCTCCATGTCAGGGAGGCTCAACACCAGGAGTCATGGCCTACAATGTCGGGAAGTTATTGCTTTTATATGCTGAATTCAGGTTAGAGAGAGGCCGTATTTGAGCAACAAGGAGGCTCCCAGTAGGTAACTCTTAGGCACCCTATGTCACTAGGCTAAGTTTCAATTTCAAGAGCAAAGGGTGATAAGCATAGTCATCAACATCAAGGTCCTTCAATGGATCATCCTCCTTCAGAAGTCATTGTTCCTGTACTTGGGGCATTCTTTTTCCATTAGAGATTGTGGCAGAACTACTCCAGATGAGCATTTGGTATACTTTTGGTTACTGTGTGAATCTCCACCCACCATGACAATGCCTCATGGTCATTTGAACACATTTATATGCCTTATATGTATACCCAGGTAAAATAACTCCCATGTGTTCCCCCTCACTGACACCCCACACCATTGACCTTCCCTGTCACAGTTGTAACCCTTCTGTGATCTAAAACCTATTCAGAAATTAAGCCAATATCTTCATGATCTTACAATGATGAAAAGAGGCCATGTTGAATTTCATCAAAAATGTATAAAGTGTATTGTCTAGAGCATAGAACATAATGTTAACCATTGACCATGGTTTGTGACTATGTTTCAATTTTTGTACATCAGTTGTAACAAATGTACCATCTAAAAATCACTGATGTGGAAACAGTGGATACGGGAGTTGCTGAGGGCAGGGAGAGGGAAGAAGAGGTGTGATATGGGGGCATTTTTGGGACTTGGAGTAGTCCTGAATGATATTGCAGGGACAGATGCAAGACATTATGTAGTTTGCCATAACCCACTGAACGCTCTGGGAAAGAGTGTAAACTACAATGTAAACTATAATCCATGTGGTGTAGCGGTGCTCCAAAATGTATTCACCAAATGCAATGAATGTGCCACATTGATGAAAGGCTTTGTTGATGTGGGAGGAGTGGGCGTGTGGGAGTGGGGTATATGAGTACCTCTTATATTTTTTAATGTAACATTTTGTGTGATCTATGTATCTTTTTAAAAAGACAATAAAAATTTCACTTTCAAAAAAACACAAAAGGTTATTGACACAGGAAGAGGAAAAGGCAGGTGATGTTGGGTATATGGGAGTCCCCTGTGTTCTGTATGTGACTTTACTGTGGCCTAAAACTTCTTTGAAGACAAAATGAAAAAAATAAGACACTGGGAAAAAAATTGGAAGAAAATGTCACTGTACATACAGCACAACAGATATTACAGTGGTGGAAGATAAACCATCAAAAAATTTTAAATGTTTTCCATTAATTTTTTTAAATCCCAATTTTAAAAATTTTATTTTAATTTCAGTTTTTCTAAATTAATATGTTTTATTTCTTATGTTTAAACCTATCATTATTATCTCATTTTCCTATTAATTGTATTTGGTGATATTCTTGGCTTGATTTTTGAAGGAATTTTGGATCACAGATGGGTTACAACTGTGGCAGGAGAGGATCTTTGGTGTGGGGTGTCAGTGATGGGGGATAAATGGGAGGAAATTCACCAAGGCACACATACAGAAGTATATAAATGTGTTCAAATATTCATGGGGTATTGTCACAGTGGGTGGAGATTCACACAGTAACCAAAAGAATATTGAATACCCAACCTTGGAAACTGTGCCACATTCTCTAATGGAACAGCAACAATCCCCCAAGCACAGGGGCAATGAATATTGAAGAAGGATGGTCCACCGATTGTCCTTTGATATTGTTGATTGTGCTTATAAGTCCTAGTTCTTGAAACTGCATTTTAGCCTGGTGATGCAGGGTGCTTAAGAATTACCACCTAAGAGCTTTCATCTTGCTCAAATGTGGCCTCTCTATAAGCCAAACTCAGCATATAAATGCATTACTTCCTCCCAGCATGGGACAGGTTGGAAATTAATTATCAATGCAAACAGTAACCAAAAAAGAGCTGGGGTAGCTATACTAGTATCAGACAAAATAGACTTAAATGCAAAACTTAAATGCAAAAAGAAGGGCACTGAATATTAATAAATGGGGCAATCTACCAAGAAGAAAGAATGATCATAAATATTAATGCACCTAAAGAGGGTGCCCCAAAATACATGAAGCAAGCACTGGTAAAACTGAGTGGAGAAATAGCTGTCACTACAATCATAGTGGGGGATTTCAATACACCAGTCTCAGCAATAGAATATTTAGACGACTGATCAATAAAGAAACAGAGACCTTGAATAACACATTAAAGGAAATAGATCTAATGGACATATGCAGAACACTGAACCACAAAACAGTAGGATATTCATTCTCCTCAGGCACTTATGGATCATTCTCCAGGACAGACCACATGTTAGGACATAGGACAATTCTCAACAAATTTAGAAAGATTGAAATTATGCAAAGTACTTTTTCTGAATGAAAGTGGAAATCAATAATTGGTAGAGAACTGGAAATTTCATGAATATTTGGAAGTTAAACAATTCACTCTTAAGCAATCAGTGGGACAAGAAGGAAACTGCAAGAGAAATAGAATATCTTGAAGCAAATGAAAATGAGAAAACATATAAAAACTTATGGGATAGAGCTTACTCACTTCTGAGATGGAAATTTATACCCCTAATGCTAACGTTGAAAAAGAAGAAAGCAGAAGGTGGTGATGGACTAATAGGCAGAGTTGAGTGCTCTCACAAAAACAATGAAGAAAGAACTAAAAACTGTCTGAGGGACCTGCTTTGGGGATCAGCAGACCAAGACCATGCTACAAAACTCCCAAGAAGGTGAGAGACAGAAAGATGAAGAAGCTGAAAGGACAAATGTGAGTTACTAAGTCCCTGTGGCAATCAGGAAGGGCTCCCCTCCTTCACCTCCCCAATATTAAGCTGGGGTAAAATCCCTGGCTCACAGTAGCCAACTGAGAGGGGAAAAGACATCTTCCTCCCTGTCAGCTGTTTCAAGGGAAAAGGATGGAAATGTTGGGGGGCTTTTCTTAGTGAATTCGGTCAGCATTGCCTGCTTTGAATCTCTGATGTGAAGATTCAACAAAAGAACACAGGAAACCCAAGACTGAAACATCTCCACGGAGAGGCGCTCGGACTAGCACCATCTGCTGGCCATTCTGGAAACTGCATGGACAAAAACTTCCGCTATGTCCAAAGGCGAGGAGAAAATCTGCACCCTACAAGGGAGTCCCTGGCCCGATTTTGAAAACTTAATTCTGAGAATAAGTTGAACCAATATGAAAGAAGAGCTATAGGGGAAAAACAATAGGCAAAATAAAGAAATTAGCCATCAGAGTAAGTACAACAACATATTTAGATGCTTAGACATCAGTAAAAAATTACAAGCCATACTAGGAAACAGGAAGAGATGGCCCAGCCAAAGGAATAAAACAAATATGCTTAAGAGATACAGGATTTAATACAATTAATCAGTGATAATCACACAATTCTCTTAAACCACTTCAATTAATTTAAAGAAAAGATGACTAAAGAAATTAAGGATATTCAGAAGACACTGGGAAAGCATGAAGAACAATTTAGAAGCCTGCAAAGAAAAGTAACAAACTTTATGGGAATGAAAGACATGATTCATTGGTAGGTCTGCAGTTCAAACCCCGGACCTCCTTGACCCGTGAGGAGCTGGCCCATGCACAGTGCTGAGGGGCACAAGGAGTGCTGTGCCACGCAGGTGTGTCCCGGGCGTAGGGGAGCCCCCCGCGCAAGGAGTGTGCCCCATAAAGAGAGTTGGCAACACAAAAGAAAGTGCAGCCTACCCAGGAATGGTGCCACACACATGGAGAGCTGATGCAACAAGATGATGCAGCAAAGAGAAACACAGATTCCCATGCTGCTGACAACAACAGAAGCAGACAAAGAATGAGCAGCGAGTGGACACAAAAAAACAGACAACTGGGGCGGGGGGAAAAGGGGAGAGAAATAAATAAATAAATCTTTAAAAAATAAAAATAAAACCTTTTTGAAGACAAAATTAAAAATTAAAATAAAGAATGCAGACACTGAGGAAGGAATGAAAAATGTTGCCTTGCCACTGTACATGAAGGGCAACACCTATTACAGTGTTGAAAGGCAAAATGTTAAAAACAAAGTTTTATGATATTTTTCACTTTTTTACACCCCAATTCATTTTTTCTTTATTTTAGGTTTTCTAAATTAGCACGCATTCTATTTCTAATCTTTAAACCTATCATTACTATTTCATTTTACTACTAATTGAATGTGGCAGCATATTAGGCTTCATTTTTGAAGAAGTTTTAGACCACAGAGGGGTTTAGCTATGGCAGGGGAGGAACACTAGTGTGGGATGCTATTGATGTGGAACACATGGTTAGAAGGGAGAGCTCCAGGGCACGTATATAGGGTATATAAAAATGTTCAGGTATTCATTGGGTATTTTCATACTAGTTAGAATTACAAATGACAACTCATGGAGTGATGAGTTCCTAGCCAAGAGAGCTCTGTCCAATTCCCCCGTGGAACAGCAACAATCCCCCAAGTACAAGAGCTAAGACCAGTGAAGGAGGATGGTCAAATGATGAGCCCTTGATATTGATTACTATGCTTATGAGCCTGTGTGCCTGAAATTTGAACTAGGTCTAGAACTGCAGGGTGCATAAGAGTTACCTCCTGAAAGCCTCCATGTTCCACAAATGTGGCCACTCTCTAAGCCAAGTTCAGTATGTAAGTGCATTACCTTCCCCCCAGCATAGGACTTGACTCCTGGGGATGAGCTTCCCTGGTGCCGAGGGATTAGTACTGGGGATGAGCTTCCCTGGTGCCGAGGGATTAGTACCAATCACTAACTGGTGATGCAACTAGAAAAATACCTTGAATAAAAGGCGGAAATAGTAAAGAAAAATGAGATTATACGACCAAGAATCTTCAAAAAAGAGTCAGGAGGTCATCAGAGTGTCATGCTTATGCACACCTCAGCAGGATCCCAGAGACAGCCAAAGTAGAAAAATACCCAGGGACTGATACTTCTGAGGGCTATGGAGACACACAGGTTCTACGGTCACGGTAGATTGCTCTGGGGTTGAGTGCCTTGTTAGTGGGCCCTACTATGTAATTTGTGTTCCTGAGGGTGATGGATTTGTACTCAGATGTGACCTTTCTACAAATGCCACTTTTTTTCTTTATTGATTTTGTAAAAATATTACATTAAAAAAAATATGAGTTACCATTCAACCCCACCACCCCCACCCCACCACTCCCCCCCCCAGCAACATTCACTCCCATCATCATGACACATTCATTGCATTTGGTAAGTACATCTCTGGGCATCTCTGCACCTCATGGTCAATGGTACACATCATGGCCCATACTCTCCCCCATTCCATCCAGTGGGCACTGGGTGGATTTAAAATATCCGGTGATTGCCCCTGAAGCACCGTCCAGGGCAACTCCAAGTCCCAAAGGCACCTCCACATCTCATCTCTTCCTGCCATTCCCCATACCCATCAGTCACCATGTCCACTTTTCACAATCCAATGCCACCTTTTCTCTGTGGACCTTGGATTGGTTGTGTCCGTTGCACCTCTATGTTAAGAAGACGCTCAGATTCCACATGGATACTGGATGCAATCCTCCTGCTTTCAGTTGTAGGCTCCATGGTGTGGTGGTTGTCTTTCTTCAACTCCATCTTAGCTGAGTGAGGTGAGTCCAATAAATCCGATTGTAGGAGCTGGAGTCTGCTGAGTCTCAGGGCCTGGCTATCTTATTATCAGTCCAGAGATTCAAATCCCCTAAATATATCTTAAACCCCAACACCAACTACAATTCCAGTAAAGAAACATGAAAGTCTTATGAAAAGAGATCCCATCTGAGTCCAGTTTCATCATGCAGAAACACCATTCCAAAGAAGGGCCATCTGAAATGGCAGTGAACCCGTTCTGCCATGACCATAGAACCCGTGGGTCTCTTTAGCCCTCCAAGGAACCAATACCTGGGGATTGTATCCACTTTATCTGTCTCTTAGACTCTGCTCAGTTGTGCATAAGGGCAATCCTTCTGACAGCCTCCAGACTCTTTTTTAGAGACTCGTAGCCATATAAACTCATTTCTCCTTTCCTTTTCCCCCTTACAATAGGTCAAACAGCATTTTAAAGTCATGTTATTATATGTAGACAGGGATATTCTGCTGATCTGCATCGAACTTTCCATTCAAGGTCATTTTCCAGTTGCATCATCAGTTCGTAGTTGATAGTGATCCCTCGGTGCCAGGGAGGCTCATCCCCGGGTGTCATGTCCCACGCTGGGGGAAGGCAGTGCATTTACATGCTGAGATTGGCTTCGAGACTGGCCACATTTGAGTAACATGAAGGCTGTCAGGAGGAAATTCCCAGGCACAGTGCTGCTCTAGGCCTTGTTCTTATTTCAGGCATATAGGCTCACAAGCATAGGCACTAGTATCAGGGGCTCACTGTTGAACCCTCATTCCTTCCTGGTCCTTGCCGCTGCACCTGGGGGACTGCCACTGCTCCACTAGGAACCATGACAGAGCACCCCCGGCCAGGAAACCAGTACCCTCCCAACTGTAGTTTTTAATTGTTGCGACTATGAGTATATCCAAACATTACCATGCACCCTGTACATATGCCCTGTATAGCTCCCTGTCAACCATATATATCCTGTCAATAGTATCCTATACCAGTATTCCTCTGCTGCCATTGTTGAACCACTCTGTGATCCAGAACTTCCTGAAAATTGAAGCCCAATATAATGTCAGGATCCCTTACTAGCAAAATGGCATATAGCGATGGGTTTAAAAGTTAGATATAGAATACGTGTTGACTTGGAAAAATTCTACATCTTATCTTTTTCTTTTTTTATTCCCCTAAATATTGAACTTCTCTTCACAAGAGCCCTAGACCACAGCAATTCATATATACAATATACAGCACTCCCACACATCCACCACAAAACCTTTTCCCTTCCACAGTGATACTTTTACAACCTATTCACATCATATATACTTAAAGTGAGGTGCAGAGTCTGAGACAATAGCTTTCAAACAAGGTGACATCTGTGATTACATTGTGGTGCATACTTTAGGATATACAGTTTTCTAAATTGTTAGTTAACCTATGTATTACATGATGGTTTACATTATCAGTCTGTCGTCCCCTATATGTTTATGGTGTAATATTACATGTTTTATATCCATCCTTGTGTACTCTCGCGAAACTCCTCTCTTACCCCACTTTTACCTTGGTTCCACACATTTAACATCCATTTTCCCATCCCCTTGGTGCCCACAGTGACAGCCAACCTCCGTTTCCCGAGGAGCCACATCCAGAGATACTTGCAACAGTGTTCAGGGCCTAACTTGCTCAACTGCCCCAATGCCCTGGGAGCCACCCTTTCTCTCCAGAGATACAGTTCCCTCTATTTGATGGCATTAGTCCTCCCCAGGATGTGGGTCCACCCCCACTCTCACTACTTGGGTCTCTACCCAATGGTACCACCCACTCTGGCAAAATGAGCATTCAGACATTCCCCAGGAGCCTGTCCCGCATCAGACCATCCCCTCCGAGCATCCTAAACAGGTAACCCTCTTAATTATATTTTGATACGATTTTCTCAGCATTTTACTCTCAACCAACACCTGATGCTCTCCTATGTTCATATGCTACCCCTCACTCCCCACACTTTTTGGGCAAAATTACCCATCCGCCCATCCCCAGCCCTCCTCAAACCCGCAAAGCCCCACCCAAAGGCAACCCATTGCCCACATTTTTTTTATTTTTCAATTTATTTTGTAAAAATATTACATTAAAAATATATATGAGGTCCCATTCAACCCCACCAGCCCCACCCCACCCCTCCCCCCTCCCCCCCAGCAACACTCACTCCCATCATCATGACACATCCATTGCACCTGGTAAGTACATCTCTGGGCATCTCCGCACCCCATGGTCAATGGTCCACATCAAGTCCCACACTCTCCCCCACTCCATCCAGTGGGCCCTGGGAGGACTCACAACGTCCGGTGATTGCCACTGAAGCACCATCCAGGGCAACCCCAAGTCCCAAAGGCACCCCCACATCTCATCTCCTCCTGCCACTCCCCACACCCCTTAGCCACCATGTCCACTTTTCCCACTCCAAAGGCACCTTTTCTCTGTGGACCTTAGATTGGCTGTGTCCGTTGCTCCTCCCTGTCAAGAGGAGGCTAATATTCCACATGGATACTGGATGCAATCCCCCTGCTCTCAGTTGTAGGCACTCTAGGCTCCATGGTGTGGCGGCCATCCTTCTTCAACTCCATCTTAGCTGAGTGAGGTGAGTCCAATAAATCAGATTGTAGGAGCTGGAGTCTTCGGAGGCTCAGGGCCCAGCCATCACACTGTCAGTCCAGAGATTCAAATTCCCTAAATATATCTTAAACCCCAACACCAACTGCAATTCCAGTAAAGTAACATGAAAGTCTTATGAAAAGAGATCCCATCTGAGTCCAGTTTTATCACGCAGAAACACCAGCTCCAAAGAAGGGCCATCTGACATGGCAGTGAACGCCATCTGCCATGACCATAGAACCCGTGGGTCTCTTTAGCCCTCCAAGGAACAAGTACTTGGGGATTGTATCTACTTTATCTGTCTCTTAGACTCTGCTCAGTTGTGCATAAGGGCAATCCTTCTGACAGCATCCAGACTCTTTTTTAGAGACTCGTAGCCATATAAACTCATTTCTCCTTTCCAATTCCCCCTTACATTAGGTCAAACAGCATTTTAAAGTCATGTTATTATATGTAGACAGGGATATTCTGCTGATCCGCATTGAACTTTCAATTTAAGGTCATTTTCCAGTTGCATCATCAGTTGGTAGTTGATAGTGATCCCTCGGTGCCAGGGAGGCTCATCCCCGGGTGTCATGTCCCACGCTGGGGGCAAGGCATTGCATTTACATGCTGAGTTTGGCTTGAAGACTCCTTGCCCCCATTTTAGCTCTTCTTTGTGTTTATACTTACCGCAAGCTCATCATAAATTCCACCCCTGCAGACGTCAGCTCACATCCTTCTTCCACCCCCCGATTTCCTGTAAGCCTATCGTTCAGTCTGTAGCTCTCTGAGGCAGCTTGGTTATTTCATATCATTCAGGTCATGTAGTATTTGTCCTTCAATGCCTGGGTTGCTTCACTCAACATAAGGTTCTCAAGATTCATCCATGTTATCACGTGTATTTGTAGTGTATTTGTTCTTACAGCTGAGTAGTATTCCATTGTGTGTAGATACTACATTTTATTGATCCACTCATCTGTTGATGGGCATTTGGGTTGACTCCAACTTTTGGCGATAGTGAACAATGCTGCTATGAACATTGGTGTACATATATCGGTTTGTGTCCTTGTTTTCAGTTCTGCTGGGTATATACCCAGCAGTGGTATTGCTGGGTCATATGGCAAATCTATGGCTAGTTTTTTGAGAAACCGCCATACTGTCCTCCAGAATGGTTGGATCCTTCTGCATTCCCACCAGCAGTGGATGAGTGTTCCCCTTTCTTCACATCCTCTCCAGCATTTGTATCCTTCTGTTTTTTTCATAGCTGCCAATCTTATGGGAGTAAGATGGTATCTCATTGTAGTTTTGATTTGCATTTCCCTGATAGCTAGCGATTTGGAGCATTTTTTCATGTGCTTTTTAGCCATTTGTATTTCTTCTTTGGAGAAGTGTCTGTTTAAATCTTTTTCCCAATTTTTAAAATGGGTTGTTTATCTTTTTATTTTCAAGATGTAGGAGTTATTTATATATGCAAGTTATAAGTTTCTTATCAGATATATGGTTGCCAAATATTTTCTCCCACTCTGTGGGCTCCCTTTTTACTTTCTTGACAAACTCCTTTGAGGTGCAGAAGGCTTTAATTTTGAGGAACTCCCATTTATCTATTAGTTCTATTGCTGCTCATGCTTTTGTTGTGATATTCATGAATCCATTTCCTATTACAATATCCTTTAGATGTTTCCCTACACTGCATTCCAAGGTTTTTTGGTCTTGGCTCTTATATTTAGGTCTTTGATCCATCTTGAGTTGATCTTTTATAAGGTGTGAGATGGTAATCCTCTTTCATTCTTCTATATATTTCTATCCAGTTCTCCAGGCACCATTTGTTGAATTGGCCACTCTCTCCCAGTTGAGAGGGTTTGGTGGCTTTATCGAATATTATATGGCTATATATATGAGGTTCTATATCAGAGCTTTCAATTCGATTCCATTGGTCTGTGTGTCTCCCCTTTTGCCAATACCATGCTGTTTTCAGTACTGTAGCTTTGTAGTATGTTTTGAAGTCAGATAGTGTGATTCCTCCAATTTTGTTTTTCTTTTTCAGTATGTCTTTGGCTATTATGGGTCTTTTTCCTTTCCAAATAAATTTCATAGTTAATTTTTCTAGTTCCTTAAAGAAGGCTGTGTTGATTTTTATTGGGATTTCATTGAATGTGTAGATCAGTTTTGGTAGGATAGACATCTTAATAATATTCAGTCTTCCTATCCATGAACAAGGAATATTCTTCCATTTATTTAGGTCTTGTTTGATTTCCTTGAACAGTCTTGTATACTTCTCGGTGTGTAAGTTTTTACCTCTTTAGTTAAATTTATTCCCAAGTATTTGATTTTTTTATTTACTATTGTGAATGGTATTTGTTTCTTGATTTCCTCCTGATCTTGTTCATTATTGGTGTACAGAAATGCTACTGATTTTTGCACATTCATCTTATAACCTGCGACTTTACTGAACTCATTTATGAGTTCTAGAAACTTTGTTGTGGATCTCTCAGGGTTTTGTATGTATAGGATCATGTCATCTGCAAATAATGAAATTTTGACTTCTTCCTTTCCAATTTGAATGCCTTTTATATCTGGTTCTTGCCTCAGTGCTCGAGCAAGTACTTATAAGACTATGTTAAATAGGAGTGGAGACAATGGACATCCTAGTCTTGTTCCTGAGTTTAGAGGGAAGGATTTTAGGATTTCTTCATTGTAAACAATGTTGGATTTAGGTTTTTCATATATACTCTTTATCATGTTCAAAAAATTTCCTTGTATTCCAATCTTTTGGAGTGATTTTATCAAGAAAGTGTGCTGTATTTTGTCAAATGCTTTTTCTGCATCTATATATAATCATGTGGTTTTCTTCCTTCAATCTGTTTATATGGTGCATTACATTGATTGATTTTGTTATGTTGAACCATCCTTGCATACCTCGAATAAGTCCCACTTGGTCATGGTGTATTTTCATTCAATGTGTTGTTGAATACGATTAGCAAGTATTCTGTTCAGTATTTTTGCATCTAGGTTCATTAGAGAAATTGGTCTATAATTTTCCTTTCTTGTGGTGTCTTTGTTTGGCTTTGGTACTAGGGTAATGTTGGCATCATAGAAGGAGTTCAGCAATCTTCCTTCTGTTTCAATTTTTTGGAATAGTTTCAGCAAGATTGGTGTTAGTTCTTTCTGGAAAGTTTTGTAGAATTCACCTGTGAAGCCCTCTGGCCCTGGGCTCTTCTTAGTAGGGATATTTTTAATGACTGATTCTATCTCTCTGCTTGTGATTGGTTTGTTAAGATCATCAATCTCTTCTTTCGTCAATATGGGTTGCTTATGTGTTTCTAGGAATTTGTCCATTTCCTCTAGATTGTCATTTTTGTTGGAATATAGTTTTTCAAAGTATCCTCTTATGATAGTTTTTATTTCTGTGGGTTCAGTGGTGATATCACCTTTTCATTTCTTATTTTGTGTATTTGCATCTTCTCTCTTTTTTTCTTTATTAGTTTTGCTAAAGGTTTGTCAATTTTGTTGATCTTGTCAAAAAACCACCTCTTTGTCTTGTTTATCTTTTCAAGTGCTTTCTTATTTTCTATTTCATTTAGTTCTGCTCTTATCTTTGTTATTTCCTTCTTTCTTCTTCTTGTTGGGTTACTTTGTTGTTGATTTTTCTAATTCCTTCAAATGTGCATTAGTTCTTCAATTTTGGCTCTTTCTTCTTTTTTGATATATGAATTAATGGATATAAATTTCCCTCTCAGTATCGCTTTTGCTGCATCCCATAAATTTTGGTATGTTGTGTTAGCATTATCATTTGTTTCAAGGTAGTCATTGATTTCTTTTGAGATTTCCTCTTTGATCCACTGTTTTTCTAAGAGTGTGCTGTTTAATTTCCAAATTGTGTTGTGAAATCTGGGCCTCTGTCCCTTGCAAATTTCCAGCTTGACTCCACTGTTGTGAGAGATATTGTTTTGTATGATTTCAATCTTTCTGAATTCATTCAGCCTTTCTTTGTGGCCTAGCATATGGTTTATCTTGGAGAATCATCCATGTGGGCTTGAGAAAAATGCATATCCTGCTGTGTTTGGGTGTAATGATTTATATATGTCTATTAGATCCAGCTCTTCTAATATACTGTTCAAATGTTTAATTTCTTTAGTGATTCTCTTTTGAGATGTTCTGTCCAAGGTAGATAGTGGTGTATTAAAATCCCCCACTATAATTGTAGATGCATCTATTGTTTCACTTAGTTTTTCCAGCGTTTGCCTCTCATATTTAGAGGCACCCTTGTTAGGAGCATAAATATTTATGATTGTTCGATCTTCTTGACAGATTTTCCCTTTCACTAAAATGTACTATTCTTCTTTGTCTCTCACAATTTTTTCACATTTAAAGCTTATTTTGTCTGATATTAATATAGCTACTCCTGCCCTTTTTTGGTTATTGTTTTCTTGTAAGATTGTTTTCCAACCATTCACTTTAAGCTTTCATGAATCTCTGGGTCTAAGATGTGTCTCTTTTAGACAGCATATAGATGTGTCATATTTCCTTATATAATGTCTCAGTCTGAATCTTTTGATAGGTGATTTTAATCCATTGACATTCAGTGTTATTACTTTCAAGGAATTATTTATGTTAGTGATATTCTGATTGGATATGTATTTGTCATATTTTGTTTGTTTGATTGTTTTTTCCTTCTCTTTTTGTCTTTTTTGTTGCTCTTACACTCTCCTCCAACTCTGCCTGTCCTGTTTTTTCCTTTTTTCCTGCAGAACTCCCTTTAGAATTTCTTCAAGGGGAGGTTTCTTGTTGGTATACTCTTTGAGTTTCTGTTTATCTGTGAATATTTTGAACTCTCCATCATGTTTGAATGCTAGTTTAGCTGGATAGAGTATTCTTGGTTGGAAATTTTTTTCCTTTAGTACCTTGAGTATATCATAACACTGCCTTCTTGCCTCCATGGTTTCAGATGAGAAATCAGCACTTAATCTTATGGAGCTTCCCTTGTATGTGATGGTTTTCTTTTCTCTAGCTGCTTTTAGAATTTTCTCTTTGTCTTGAGCATTGGATAATTTGACAAGTATATGTCTTGGGGTGGCCCTGTTGGGGTTTATGATGTTTGGGGTGCGTTGTACTTCTTGGATATGTACATCTGTTTCTTTCAGTAGATTTGGGAATTTTTCAGCCATTATTTCCTGCAACACTCCTTCTGTTCCCTTTTCCTTCCCTTCTTCTTCTGGGATGCCTATACTACATATTTTTGTGCATTTTGCATTGTCATTCAGGTCCCTAAGTCCTACCTGGAGTTTTTCTATCTTTTTATCAACCCCTTCTACTATCTGTTTGATTTCTGATGTATTGTCTTCCACATCACTAATTCTCTGCTCTGCCTCTTCTAGTCTGCTGATATTTGCTGCAAGTGTATTTTTGATTTCTTGAACTGTGGTGTTCATTCCCATCATATATGTTATCTTTTTGCGTATATCTGCAATTTCCCCTCCAAGTGTTGTCTTCATGTTGTTAACCTCTTTCATTACTTCATCAAATTTGTTGGTGATAAATGTTCTGAGATCTTTCATTCCTTGTGCGAAGTTCTGCTCCCCTTCCTGATTTTTGGTTTGTTGATTGGATTCCACCATGTTTTCCTGATTACTGGTTTCGTTTGTAGATTTTTGTTGCTGTCTGGTCATCATATTTTCTTGACGGGTTTAATCAGTTCCTTAGCTTCTTTGTCTACTCTTGGAGATTAATTAGCTGTTGTTTTTGCATAAGTGTTATATCTTCTCTTTATCACTTTGTTCTTTTTATTCTAATTTCTTGTTGCTGGTTAAGTTCATTTTAAAGGAAATTATTAGTGCCAGGGAAAGGCAATTGTGTAAGCAAGGAAAAAGTGTAAAGTAGTATTGGTGATATATGTTAACAAAGCAAGAATATGAGATCTGGGATGATGGAGTTTAGATTCATGTATATTGTGTATAGTTATAGCAGTAGGTAGAGTATCTATTATGAGGTAGATGACTGAATATGGGAGGAATATGGTATGAGCTAAAAAGCTATTGTTTTCGTAAGAGAAGGAAAGAGAAAAGAAAGGGAATAGTTTCAAGAGTGGATAACAGACAGAAAACAAAACAAAGGTATTAGAAATTAAGAGTTAAACACTTTGTGGATCAAAGAAAGGGAGGTGGGAGGTGGAATATAGGAGAGACAGTAGATGATGGTGGATATCAAGTTGTAGGGGAAAGGGGATAGTGTAGTTAGCCTAAATCAGTTCACAGAGAAATGAGGCAGTGGAGGATGAGAAAACCCAGCAAATGTGAGGTGTTCCCTGCCGCACCTATTGTATAATTGAGTTAAAATAAAATAAGTAGAAAATGAGGGACAAGAGGGAGAGAGAAAACAGAAAAAGAAAAGAAAAAGAAAGAAAGAAGAGAAGAAATGAAGAAAGAAAAAAAGGGGTGGACAAAGGGTGGGGAACAGGTAGGGGAAAAAAAAAAGAAAAAAAACAGATATACATGGACCACAGTTGCAACACCAACTACAGCAACAACAAGAAAAAAAAACCCTAAATAACTGAATTTTTAAAAAAAATATTTTGGGGGATACACTGGGAGAATATACTAGGGGATAATGCAATATTAGCAATCAGGACATAAAAAAAGTTATAAAAATAAGATAAAATGAAAATGAAAACAAAACAAAATGAAACGATAAAGAAAAAACGCAAACGTTGTAGGCTAGGGCATTCAAGTACCTCAGATGGACCTCAGGACATGATGGATTCAGGGGTGGAAATTCTGAGATATTGAAGACTCAAGAGGTGTGAGACTGTGGGGTGTGGGCCACCAGAGTTTAGGTGATTCAGACCTGGCAACCTCAAATCTGGTCAATAGTAAGCCTAGGAGCCCCACAGTGTAACACAGCCCTCAGGGATCCCCGCAGCTGGGTGCCAGCCATATGGGGGAAGTCAAATCTGCAAACTCTATATTATGTCTGAACCCTGCAATTCACTTACTCACTAGGGTTTATGTGGGTATATCATCAATTCAGCTTTTGGACAGCTCCCCCCCCGTGTTCCCACAAGACAGCCATGTGAGGGAGCCACTACACCGCAGCCAATTTAATGACACACATCTGAAGCTGGGCCTGTGGGCTGGGCTTCAGTTGGAAACGCCAAAAACAGATTCCAAAACCAGAATTCCCAGGCTTCGCAAAATATTCCCCACTCGGCTTCCAGATGTGTCCCCCTCCCTCGCCGCACCCTGTAACACACTCCCAATTACGTCCCTTTATTGCCAACAATCTAATTCCATTGCAGATCGGCAGTCGGGCTTGTGGGGGTGGGGCTCCAGGCGGAAGTGCTATTATATGTGTCCGCAATCAAAAATCCCCCCGCTTCACAGCAAAACACCGTCTGTCTCGCCAAATCAATCCACACAGGCGTCCTGTCCCATCAACCCCCCAACAGCCTGCCCAGGTCTCGCGAACTCCCCAGCACCACAGAGCCACCAAAAATCTGAGCTGCTGTGCCGGCACCATGGCTCCACCCACCCCCAAAGAGGGAGTAACCCATGTGCAGGTCTCACCTCTGGGAAATAGATCCCAAATTATATCTTATAGACCAATCCTCTCCATTACCTTTCCACCAAATCAATGTCCAGACACTTCCTGCTCTGCAAAAATCCCAAAAAAGCCCATCCTTGGAGAACCTCCAGCGGCGCCCAGCCACCTCTTCCCAGGAGAGACCGCAAGGCAAGTTCACTCAGCCACCATCTTGCTTCCTCCTCCCCCACATGCCTCTTCTATCACTTTTACTGAACCTGTGGCTGGTGCTGGGTTTGGTGTATACTCAGGAGACTTGATTCTCTGCACTGGCCATGTGCCAGTTGGGCCCTGAGCCTCAACAGAGTTGCAACTCCTACTTCCTGGTTCATTGATCTACCCAGGTCAGCTAAGAAGCAGGAAAAGATGCCCATCTACCACATCAGGTAACCAAGAGTGCCTACAACTCCAAGCAGTAGACTCACATTCATCAAACATGAGGGATCTAAGCCCCCTTCCAATTTAGAGGTGGAGTGGGCATCACCATCCCAAAGACTACAGGATGGAGGAATAAAATATGGATTAGAGTGGACTTACTGTTATTCTACCATAGAACTATTGTGACTAGTAATGGAAGAAATTGTAGCACTGATGTGAAGAAAGTGTCCATGGTATTTGTTTAGGGCAGATAGAGGGAAGAAGAGATGTGATCTGGGGGCATTTTGGGGACTTGGAATTGTCCTAAATGATATTGCACGGACAGGTTCTGAACATTGTATATCCTGGCCATACCCCACTGAATGGACTGGGGAGAGTGTAATTTACAATGTAAACTATTATCCATGTGGAGGAGCAGTGTTCCAAAATGTATTCACCAAATGCAATGAATGTGCCACAATGATGAAAAGAGGTTGTTGATGTGGTAGGAGTGGTGTGGACTGTGTGTGGGGAATTGGGTACCTCATTTTATATATATATATTATATATATATATAATATATATATATATAATATATATATAATTTATTTATTTATTTTATGTATCCCTCCCTTGCAGCTTGTTTTCTGTCTGCTCTCTCTGTCCATTCACTGTGCACTCTTCTGTGTTTTTGTCTCCCTTTTCCATTGTTGGCTCTCCACAGTGCTTGTGGGCTGGGTGGTACTCCATGGCACTTGTGGGCCGAGTGGCTTTCTGTGACACTTGTGGGTCAGGCAGCACTCCATGGTGCTTGTGGGCCAGGTGGCACTCCATGGCAATTGTGGGCCATTGGATCTTTGCAGCATGCAGGTGAGCCTACATTCACAGAGAGGCCCCATGATGCAAAACTAGGGCCTCCCAAATGGTAGATGGGAGCCCAACTGATTGAGCCACAGCCACTTCCCTCATATTTTTTAATATAATATTTTTGTGATCTATGTATCTTCAAAAATACAATTGAAATAATAAATAAAAAAGGCATTTTTAAATATCCAGCACACTTTCTTTGTAAAAACACTCCAAAAATAGGAATAGAAGGAAGATTTCTCAATAAGTTAAAGTGCATATTTGAAAAACCTACAGCCAGCATTGTACTCAATAATGAAATACTGAAAACTTTCCTGCTGAGATCAAGAATAAGACAAGAATGGCCACTGTCATGACCGATTTTCAATATATTGCTAGAGCTGAGGCCAGGGAGAAGGAAGAAGAGATGTGATGTGGGGGCAGTTTTGGGATTTTGAATCATCCTAAATGATATTGCAGGGTTAGATATTGGACTTTATATACCCTGCCTTAACCTACTGAATATACTGGGGAAGCGTGTGAACTACAGAGTAAACTATTATCTATTTGGTGCAGCAGTGCTACAAAACGTGTTCACTGAGTGTGATGAGTGAGCCACAATGATGGAGGAGGTTGTTCATGTGGGAGGAGTGGGTTGGGGAAGTGGGGTGTATATGGGAACCTCTTATATTTTTAATGTGACATTTTTTGTGAAGTATATATTTTCAAAAAATACAATTTACAAAAATGATGGGGTGTGGGATAAGGAGTGGGGTATATGGGAACCTCATATTTTTTAATGTTTTTTAATATAATGTTATTTGTGATCTAGTAACTTTAATTTTAAAAAGTGTAAAAAAACCAATATTGTGCTAGAAATTCTAGCTAGAGCAACTGGGCTACAAAAAGAAATAAAAGGCACCCAAATAGGAAAGGAAGAAGTAAAAATCACTATTTGCTAATATGGTCTTATATTTGGAAAATCCTGATAAATCCACATCACAGCTACTAGAATTAATAGATGAGTTCAGCAAAGTGTCAAGATATAAGAAGAATATGCAAAAATCAATAGTATTTCTATACACTACTGAAGTGCAAAATGAGGGAAAATTCAGAAAAAATTCATTTATAATAGCAACTAAAAGAATAAAATATTTAGGAATAAACTGAACCAAGGATATAAAGGACGTGTATTCAGAAAACTGCAAAACATTGCTAAAAGAACCTGAAGAAGATTTAAATAAATGGAAGGGCAATCCATGTTAATTTTCTGGAAGATTAATTATGGTTATGATGTCAGTTCTACCCAAACTGATTTACGGATTCAATGCAATTGCAATCAAAATCTCAATAGCCTTTTTTCCTGAAGAAATCAAACAGCCAATAATAAAATTTATTTGGAAGGGTAAGAGGCCCAGAATACCTAAAAAACGTATTTTAAAAAGAGGAATGAATTTGGAGGACTTTCACTTTCTGAATTAAAAGCATATTTCTTAGCTATAGTGGGAAAAAAAAGCATCATACTGGCATAAAGACAGACTGACTAATTGAACTGAATTGAGAACTCAGACCCTCATATCTACAGTTGTCATGCAGAAAGGTCAAGTCAAGAAAGGCTGACTGAATACTTTTTAAAAAAGATTTATTTATTTATTTATTTATTTCTCTCCCCTTCCTCCCCCCACCCCAGTTGTCTGTTCTCTGTGTCTATTTGCTACGTTGTCTTTTCCTTCTTCTGTTGTTGTCAGCGGCACAGGAATCTGTGTTTCTTTTTGTTGTATCAATTTGTTGTGTCAACTCTCCGTGTTTGTGGTGCCATTCCTGGGCAGGCTGCACTTTCTTTCGCACTGGGTGGCTTTCCTTATGGGGAACACTCCTTGTGCGTGGGCTCCCCTATGCAGGGAACACCCCTGTGTGGCACGGCATTCCTTGCGCACCTCAGCACTGTGCATGGGCCAGCTCCACATGGGTCAAGGAGGCCCCGGGGTTTGATCCGTGGACCTCCCATGTGGTAGATGGACACCCTAACCACTGGATCAAGTCCACTTTCCTGAATACTTTTGATATTCCAAAGAAACCATTTGGAAGGCCAGCAGTAGTCTTGCCATTTACTCACATGTCCCAATGATGGCAGGTCGTGTAGCTACCATGCCATACATCAGGGAAACAAAGATTATATAGGGTTAGACAACACAAAGATGGGGTCTAGCTAATGCATAGAGCAGCTCAAGAGTGCATGTAGCCCAGTAAATCATTTATGGTGAGTGGGAACATGCAGGGAGAGTCACATGAGTTCCCAGAACAGTGAGAGGCAGCACATATGCAGGTTAATAATTAATACACCCAGGGTCCTGTGTACACTGTTGCAGTAACTTCCAGGATGGATTACTGGCCAATTCCACCCCACACTTTCCAGAAATCTACAGAAATAACTTGTGGGAGGAGGAAGTGGGCATTTCATGTCCCTACACTCCATCCCAATGCCCCTTCCACCTTCCATTCTACATGTAAATATTCCAAGGTACCACCTGAGCAAATAGGGAGGGCATTGGAACTTTGCACCCAGATTCTGCAACAACAATATAAAAGACAACAGAATAATATCAGTAACATATACACAACACTGAACATTAATGGTTGACAGTGAAATGACACAATTCGGGGGTAACCATTCCATATTATAGATTTCCTCTTGTTGTTTCATATAGACAGCAGCAACTTGATTTAGTGTGAAAGATGGCTGTTGGATTTCAGTCTTTTTTTAAGATATTATTTATTTATTTTATTTCTCTCCCCTCTCCCCCCACCCCAGTTGTCTGTTCTCTGTGTCCATATGCTCCATGTTCTTCCTTGTCCCCCTCTGTTGTCAGTGGCACGGGAATCTGTGTTTCTCTTTGTTGCATCATCTTGTTGTGTCGGTTCTCCGTGTGTGCGGTGCCACTCCTGGGCAGGCTGCACTTTCTTTCACGCTGGGCGGCTCTCCTTATGGGGCACACTCCTTGTGTGTGGGGCTCCCCTACGTGAGGACACCCCTGTATGGAAGAGTGCTCCTTGCGTGCATCCGCACTGCACATTGGCCAGCTGCACACAGGTCAAGGAGGCCCAGGATTTGAACTGCAGACCTCCTATGTGGTAGACGAATGCCTGGATTTCAGTCTTAAAGGAAGTCTTTGTTAATAAACAACATTTCCATTAGTGGATAATGAAGTACCAGGTAGAGGGCTTTAATGATAAGGTTTCTAACACCATGCATTTTCCACTTCTAAATTCTCTGAGTTTCCTTCAGTGACATTAAAAACTAGTTCAGGTATTAGAACAGTTTGCATGGATCCACATGGCGTTCTAGCAGGAATAGGAAACCTTGGATCATTAACTGTGGTTTCATAACAATGTTTTGGGTGATTCATTTCCCATGGGCTTAAGATTTCCAACCATGGAGGCAGCATAGCAGGTACCATGGCTAAATGACCTCATTTTCCTGAGTTTGTATAGTTTGAGGCACAGACAACACAAATTATTGTTACCTCCCCTTTCGGACTGTAGGGAAGCTGGCACTTTAACACATAATATTAATGCCTACATTAGTCTTGCTCTTAACATCTTAACTGCATTTGGGGCCATAGCCTGCAGTGCTGAATTTAAACTTAGTCCATTGCTGTAAAGATACCTTATTGCCTTTTATCCATTTCTTTAAAAAGCCATTCATCTATTTCATAAAAAGTCCCATAGACTAAGACTGCATGAGGTGACTGGTAAATGGATTTCCTTGGTCACAGTCAATTTAGGCTGGCACTCCATATGGGGCACTTACATTTTCTAGGCCATGAATAGTAGCTGCCTGGTTACCAGAATCACACTGTAGTGTCTGAAGCATCATACATTGCCCCTTCTGAGAGCAGGAGGGGACTGATCTAATCCACTTGCCATTGTACTACTGGAGTCTGTGCTCAGCCAATATGCCCCACACAGTGAGGTAATTGTCAGTCATTGGAGTTAGCATGATGAACACTCATGGGCAATGTCCATGAGCTGTTGGTGAGTAACAGGCAGTTGGAATTTCTGGGCTAGGCGCCACAGGGTCTGACAGTCATGATGTTTGCTTTTCCTGTGGAGCCACTCTGCTGCTTCTTAGGTTTCTGTTGTATGGTTCTGGATCTTTGTGAAGGCATTTGCCTCATCAGTCCTGAGATGGGTGTTAGAGGAGTTGGAGGGGACATGGTACACAGTTACTTATCACAGCTGGCAGGAGCCACAGATGTCCTTCCACAGATCTCTCCCCCACAGAGGGCAGCCCAAGACAGTCCATTGTTCCTGTTTTGTTTCTACTATCTGAAATCCATCCCTGGATAGGGATGGCAGACTTCAGAGTGACCAGGTACTACTGGGTTAAGACCTTTACTTGCACCAGGACAAGGCATGCTGTGTATAGTTGCTGTTGTAAGGGGTTATATTATCCTTTGGCCCCTTCCCACAATTGTAACTAAAACCCAAGTGGTATTTGTTTAGAATGTTGCCTTTGCTACAAACCCCACCCAAAGCCAGTGTTGGTGTTGGCCACATCCAATTCACAGGGTAAGTCAGGGTCCACCCTTCTTATTGCTTGAGCCTGTGTTATTGCCCTCTTTACTTCTTTGAAAGCATCCTGCTTTGGGGGGGGGTGTCTTTTTATTTCCATGCACAACATTTTCTGATTCACACATACAACATTTATAATATCTGAGATAAAAGAGGGACAAAGGGTCTTCAATACCGCAACAATCCCCCAAAGGCTATTAATTATTTTGGATTCCATGGTGTGGGAAAACATTATACTTTAACAACATGTAAGAATTTGACAGAGCATCAGGGACCCTGCAGCTTGTCCCAATTATTTCCCCATCCCAGGTTCTTAAGATAAGATACCATTGTATCTGATGCTTCTTTTAATTCTGAAGAAGAATTACTGGTTAACATAATATGATCAATAAAATGAAATAGGATTACAGCCAGAGTTTTTTTCCATGCAGCAGGATCCTTTGCCCCAGGCCAGGACAGATGGTTGGGTCATGCACATAAGCTTGGGGAAGCACTGCAAAATGCACTGTTGGCCTCCCCACATGAACGTGAATGCAGGCTGGCTTGGCTTGCCTAAGGAGATACTAAAGAAGGCCTTAGCAAGTTCTAAAGCAAAGTAATAGTGGCATAACCAGGTAATAATTTCCTGGAACAAACAAGCAGTATTTGGGACTCCTGCATACAGCAGTGATATTACTTTACTTTATGATAATCTACTGTTATGCATATTCCTGGAAGCCCCCAATGGCCACTCTATTTCTGCAGTTATAGAGCTGCCTTTTTTAGCAAAGCTGGGGCAAACCAGCTGAAAATGAGCCAAAGTATCGACTTCTTGATTTCCAGGTGAAGAGGTTGCTTCTGTGTTGCATGCCATCTTTAAAATAATTAAAACCACGACTAACAACATTATATTTTTATCTAATATTAGGCTGAAATTGTTGGATTTCAAGGAATTTTATACAATCTTTCAGTATTCATGTGAATATTTTACTCATACAACTTTGATTAACAGAGGGTTAAAGAATCCCTTTTAATTTTTTAACAGTTTTAAACATTTTCCATTCAACTTATAATATATCAAATTAACTCAACCATCTCGTTACTTTATTTTTCACTTTTACACCTTTACCATGACTATATTAATTAACAGGTATTTCATTTTAACAGTACAGGAAAAACTACTTTCTCTATTATTTTATGAAAACTTAAGATTTTCAATGGAAACAAGATTATCTTCTCCCTAGCAACACTTTAATATGCAGATTGAGGTGGCCTTTGACAGATTTCGCTGTTATGAAGTTACTTTTTGTTGTCAACTTCTATTCAGTTTCTATTTAATAATGGTTTCCTAGAATTAACCATTTAAAAATTTCAGGTTTAACAATGCTCCAGACACTATAGTCAGGGCAGATAGCTCAGGAATTTGGCCTTTTGCAAATACCAGGCCCTATTCTGATATTTATGCCTCCCAGTGTGACAGAGTTAGACTCAGCGATGGTTTCCCTATGCATGACACTTCTGTCCTTTGTTTGAACCTATAATTAGTACTAGAGTTGGTAGTTGTAATCTAAGAGACTTAAACCTTTGGATTATCCATGTGCCAGCTGAGCCCTGAATTGCAACAGAGTAGCAAAACCTACCCTCCACTTCATTGGACTAACTCAGGAAAATTAATGGGGAGGAGATGATAGACAAACAACATACCAAGGAACCCAGAGTGCCTGTAACTACAAGCAAGAGAGTTTCATTAGTTGGATTTATGAGATTGAAGTTCCCCTCAATTAATGGTGGAGTGGGCATCATCATCCCAGAGTCCTCAGGATTAGGAAACAACTATGGACTAAAATAAACTTACTAGTATTCTACTATAGACTTATTGTGATTCTAGCAATGGAAGAAATACCATTGTTGTGGAGGCAGTTACCCATGGATGTTCTGGGGTTAAGAAGAGGGAAATAAACTTGTTGGGGAGGCAGGGCAAGATGGCATCTGAGTGAGTGCACCTCATAATCTCTCCTGCAAAGAAGCAGATGAGTAGGGTTGGAGTCCTGCTGGACTGGACTGTTTCCAGTGTTTGCAGGTGTCTGGATGTCAATTTAGTGGGACGGTGACAGAGGCGATCCTTGCAAGAGGTAGAATTTTGGATCTCTTTCACGGAGGTTGGGGTTGTGAAAGGGACCCTTCCCCCTGGGGCTGGCAGCCTGGCGGCAGTGGCAATTCCTGAAGACTTTGCTGCACTGGGGAGTTCTCAAGCCCTGAGTGGGCTGTTTTGGGGGCCTGCAGGATGGGAGGTGTCTGGAAGTCAATTTAGTGAGACAGTAATGAAGGAGATTCTTGTGAGAGGTGGAATTTTGGGTTTCTGACACGGAGGTCAGAGGTTCTGCCTGGAGCCCCTCCCCCTAGGGCTGGTGGCTGGGCCATGGTGATCCCTGGGATCTTTGTTGTGTTGGGAGTTCCCAAACCCTGAGTGGGCTGTTTTGGGGGTCTTGCAGGACAGGAGGTGTCTGGAAGTCAATTTGGTGAAACAGTGACAGAGGAGATTCTTGCGAGAGGTGGAATTTTGGGTTTCTGACATGGAGGTCAGAGGTTCTGGCTGGAGCCCCTGCCCATAGGGCTGGTGGCTGAGCTGCGGTGATCCCTGGGATCTTTGTTGTGTGGGGAGTTCCCAAACCCTGAGCAGGCTGTTTTGGGGGCTTGCAGGCAGGAAGTGTCTGGATGTCGATTTGGTGAGACAAGGACAGAAGAGATTCTTGTAAGAGGTGGAACTTTTGGTTTCTGACACGGAGGTCAGAAGTTCTAGGTGGAATGCCTCCCCCTAGGACTGGTGGCTCATCCATGGTGGTCCTGAAATCTTTGTAGTGCAGCAGCTCCCCCAATGGGCTGTTTTGGGGGCTTGCAATGCAGGAGGTATTTGGATGTTGATTTGGTGAGACAGTGACAGAAGAGACTCTTTTGAGAGGTGGAATTTTGGGTTTCTGACATGGAGGTCAGAGGGTGTGGGTGGGACCTCTCCGCCTAGGGCTGGCACCCAGATGCATGGATCTCTGAAGGCTGAGTTGTGCTGCAGTGTTCCCAGGCCCCCTGTTAACTGGATGCGTGGTTCTCAGCTCTGAGTCCCCTAAACCCTGGTGGCCCATGCTCCAGAGACTCACACACCTTGAGTCTGCAGTGTCACACATTTCCCATCCCTGAATCCACTGCATCCTAGGGTCCATCTGAGAACCTTGATTACCCTACCCCTCAGCATTTGTGTGTGTGTGTGTGTGTGTGTGTGTTTTTTTCTTGCATTGGTTGCTAATATTGCCTTGTCTCCTGGTCTTTTCTCCCGTTTTATCCCCCAAGGTCCTTCTTTATTATTTAGTATTTTTCTCCTTTCCTTTTTCTTGCTTCTTTTCTCACCTTTTCTTTCACCAACGTTTTTCTCTTCTCTTTTTTTCTTTTCTGTCTTTTTCTTCTTATTGTATTTTATTTTTTTTATATAATAGGTGCTGCAGGAATTGCTTCACACTTGCAGTGTTTCTTCATCCTCCATTTACACTTTTCTGTGTGAATTGATTTTGGCCACCTACACTATCCCCTTTCCCCCCATCTTGCCATCATCCATCATCTACTCTTTCTCTTACATTCCTGCTAGCTTTCTTTGGGTCCCAAATTGTCTGAATTTAATTTCTAATACCTTTGTTCTGTGTTCTGTCTTTTATCCACTCTTGATATTATTGTCTTTCTTTTATCTTTCCCTCTCTCATGAAAACACTGGCTTTTTAATTCATGCTATATTCCTCCCCATATTCAGTTGACTGTCTCATTATAGGTATTCTACTTACTGCTATAACCCTACACAACTTACATGACTCTAATATCCATTCTCCCAGATAGCACATTGTTGCTCTGTTAACATTTATTACCAATACACCTTTATATATTTTCTTTTCTTATTCATTTTGCTTTCCCTGACCCTAATATTTTCCTTCAAAGTGAACTTACCCAGCAACAAGAAAATAGAGTAAGAAGAAAAAAGTGACAAAGAGAAGACATAACACTTACACACGAACAACTAATTGATCCTAAGACTAGCAAAGAAGCTAAGGAACTGATTAGACTGATCAAGATAAAATGATGACCAGACAGCAACAAAAAACTACAAACCAATTGAATAATCAGGAAAACATGGCTGAATCCAATGAACAAACTAAAAACCAGGAAGGGGAGCAGAACATCAGACAAGTAATTAAAGATCTCAAAACATATACTAGACACAAACTTAATGAAGTAAAGGAAGAGATTAACAATACAAAGAAAACACTTGGAGAGGAAATTGCAGACATATGCAAAAAGATAACAGATATAATGGGGATGAGCACCACAGATCAAGAAATCAAAAATACACTCTCAGCAAATAGCAGCAGATTAGAAGATGCAGAGGAGAGAATTATAGATGTGGAAGACAGTACATCTGAAATCAAACATATAGTAGAACTGATCGATAAAAAGATTTCAAAAAATCCAACTAGGACTTAGGGACCTGGATGACAATGTAAAATGCACAAACATATGTATTATAGGCATCCCAGAAGGAGAAAAGAAGTGAAAGGGGACAGAAGGGGTGTTGGAGGAAATAATGGCTGAAAACTTCCCAAATCTACTGAGAGAGATGGATGTACATGTACAGGAAGCACAATGCACCCCAAACACAATAAATCCCAACAGGTCCACCTGAAGATATATACTTGTCAAATTATCCAATGCTCAAGACAAAGAGAAAATTCTTAAAGCAGCAAGAGAAAAGAAAACCATCACATACAAGGGAGGCTCCATAAGATTAAGTGCTGATTTCTCATCTGAAACCATGGAGGCAAGAAGGCAGTGGTATGATATAGGCAAGGTAGTAAAGAAAAAAATGTTCAACCAAGAATATTCTATTCAGCTAAAGTAGCATTAAAAAATGATGTAGAGTTCAAAATATTCACAGATAAACTGAAATTGAAAGAGTATGCCAACAAGAACCCTATCCTTTAAGAAAGACAAAAGGGAGTTCTGCAGGAAGAAAGAGAAAAATAGGGGAGGCAGAGCTAGAGGAAAGTGTAAAAGCAACATAAAAGACAAAAAGAGAAGGAAAAAAACAAACAAAATATGACAAACACAAGTCCAAACAAAATATGACTAACATAAATAATTCCTTGAAAGTAATAACACTGAAGGTCAACAGATTAAATTCACCTGCCAAAAGACTCAGACTAGGAGATTGGATAAGGAAATATGACCCATCAATATGCTGTCTACAAGAAATACATCTTAGACCCAGGGGCACATGGATGTTGAAAGTGAATGGCTGGAAAACAATCTTAGAGTTAAACAATAACCAAGAAAAGGTAGGAGTAGCTTTATTAATATAAGACAAAATAGACTTTAAGTGTGAAACAAATGTGAGAGACAAAGAAGGATACCACAAATTAGTGAAAGGGACAATCTTTCAAGAATGAACCATCATAAATAATTATGCTCCTAAAAAGGACACCTCCAAATAAATGAGGCAAACACTGCAAAAACTAAGTGAAAGAATAGATGGCTCTACAATTATAGTGGAAGACTTTTTTCTTTTTTTTAATTTTTTTATTCATTTTTAAAAAATATTACATTCAAAAAATAGGAGGTCCCATTCAACCCCACTGCCCCCACCCCACCACTACCCCCACAGTACCACTCTCTCCCATCATCATGTCACATCCATTGCATTTGGTAAATATATTTCTGGGCATCGCTGCACCTCATGGTCAATGGTCCACATCATAGCCCATACTCTCCCACGTTCCATAGTGGGTCCTGGGAGGATCTACAATGTCCAGTAATTGTCCCTGAAGCAACCACCGAGGAAAACTCCAAGTCCCGAAAATGCCTCCACATCTCATCTCTTCCTCTCATTACCCACACCCAGCAGCCACATAGCCACTTTTCCCACACCAATGCCACCTTTTCTCTGTGGACATTGGATTGGTTGTGTCCATTGCACACCTATGTCACGAGGAGGCTTAGATTCCACATGGATACTAGATGCAATCTTCCTGCTTTCAGTTGTAGGCACTCTAGGCTTCATGGTGTGGTGGTTGACATTCTTCAACTCCATGTTAGCTGAGTGGGGTAAGTCCAATAAATCAGAGTGTAGGAGTTGAAGTCTGTTGAGGCTCAGGGCCTGGCTATCATATTGTCAGTCCAGAGATTCAAATCCCCTAGATATATCTTAAACACCAGCACCAACTA
Source organism: Dasypus novemcinctus (assembly GCF_030445035.2). Lineage (NCBI taxonomy): Eukaryota > Metazoa > Chordata > Mammalia > Cingulata > Dasypodidae > Dasypus > Dasypus novemcinctus. The sequence goes on along the minus strand of NC_080704.1, from coordinate 68,340,468 downwards.
CAATTCCAGTAGAGTAGCATGAAAGGCTTGTGAAAAGAGATCCCATCTGTGTCCAGCTCCATCGTGCAGAAACACCAGCTCCAAAGAAGGGCCAACTGACATGGCAGTGAACCCCATCTGCCATGACCATAGAACCTGTGGGTCTCTTTAGCCCTCCTAAGAACCAATACCTGGGGTTGTATCTACTTTATCTGTCTCTGAGACTCTGCTCAGGTGCGCATAAGGGTAATCCTTCTGACAACCTCCAGACTCTTTTTTAGAGAGTCATAGCCATATAAACTCATTTCTCCTTTCCATTTCCCCCTTACATTAGGTCAAACAGCATTGTAATCTCCTATTATTCCATGTATACAGGGATATTCTGCTGGTCCATGTTGAACATTTAATTCAAGGTCATTTTCTAGTTGCATCATCAGCTGGTACTTGGTAGTGATGCCTCGGTGACAGGGAGGCTCATCCCCGGGTGTCATGTCCCATGCTCGGGGGAATGCATTGCATTTACATGCTGAGTTTGGCTTTGAGACTGGCCACATTTGAGTAACATGAAGGCTGTCAGGAGGAAACTCCTAGGCATAGTGCTGCTCTAGACCTTGTTCTTATTTCAGGTGTATAGGCTCACAAGCATAGTCATTAGTATCAGAGGCTCAATGTTGGGCCCTCATTCCTTCCTGGTCCTTATCATTGCACCTGGGTGACTGCTGCTGCTCCCCTAGGGACCACAACAGAGCACAACCAGCCAGGAACCCAGTACCCCCCCAGCTGTTGTTTTTAATTGTTTCCACTATGAGTGTATCCAAACATTACAATGCACCCTGGACATATGCCCTGTATAACTCCCTGTCAACCATAAATCACCTGTCAATAACATCCTATACCAGGATTCCTCTGCTGCCATTTTTGAACCACTCTGTGATCCAAAACATCCTGAAAAGTGAAGTCCAATATAATGTCAGGATCCCTTACTAGTAAAATGGAATAGAGCAATGGGTTTAAGGGTTAAATCTAGAATATGTATTGATTTGGAAAAATTTTACATCCTTTTTCTTTTCTTTTTTCCTAATTTTTGAGCTTCTCTTCACAACATCCTTAGATCACAGTAATTCATATATACAATATACAGTACTCCCACACATCCACCATAAAACCTTTTCCCTTCCACAGCGATATTCTTATAACTTATTCATATCATATTTACTTAAACTGATGTACAGACTCTGAGACAATAGCTTTCAAACAAGGTGACATCTGAGCTTACATTGTGGTCCATAATTTAGGATATACAGTTTTCTAAATTTTTAGTTATCCTATGTTTTACATTATGGTTCACATTATTAGTCTGTCATCCCTTATATGTTTTTGGTGTAATATTACAAGTTTTATATCCATCCTTGTGTACTCTTGTGAAACTCCTCTCTTACCCCCACATTTACCTTGGTTCCATCTATTCAACATCCATGTCCCCCTCCCCTTGGGGCCCACAGTGACAGCCAATCTCCATTTCCCGAGGAGCCACATCCAGAGATACTTGCAACAGTGTTCAGGGCCTGACTTGCTCAACTGCCCTAATGCCCTGGGAGCCATCCTTTCTCTCGAGAGATACAGTTCCCTCTTTTTTGATGGCATTAGTCCTCCCCAGGATGTGAGTCCACCCCCACACTCACTACTTGGGGCTCTATTCAATGGTACAACCCCCCCTGGCAAAATGAGCTTTAGACGTTCCCCAGGAGTCCGTGACATGTCAGACCATCCACTCTGAGCATCCTAAACAGGTAACCCTCTTAATTATATTTTGATACGGGTTTCTCAGCATTTTACTCTCAACCAACACCTGACACTCTCCTATGTTCATATGTTGCCCCTCCCTCCCCCAAATTTTGTGGGCAATATTACCCATCAGGCCATCCCCAGCTCCCTCAAACCCGCAAAGCCCCACCCAAAGGCAACCCCTTGCCCCCATTTTGTCTCTTCTTTTGCTCATACTTACCGCCAGCTCATCATAGATTCCACCCCTGCAGACGTCGGTTCACATCCATCCTCCACCTCCCGATTTCCTGTAAGCCTATCTTCCAGTCTCTAGCTCTCTGAGGCAGCTTGCTTATTTCATATCATTCAGGTCATGTAGTATTTGTCCTTCAATGCCCGGGTTGCTTCACTCAACATAAGTTTCTCAAGATTCATCCATGTTATCACGTGTGTTTGTAGTGTATTTGTTCTTATAGCCGAGTAGTATTCCATTGTATGTATATACCACATTTTATTGATACACTCATCTGTTGATGGGCATTTGGGTTGACTCCAACTTTTGGCGATAGTGAACAATGCTGCTATGAACATTGGTGTACATATATCGGTTTGTGTCTTTGTTTTCAGGTCTGCTGGGTGTGTACCCAGCAGTGGTATTGCTGGGTCATATGGCTAATCTGTGGTTAGTTTTTTGAGAAACCGCCAAACTGTCCTCCAGAATGTTGGCATCCTTCTGCATTCCCACCAGCAGTGGATGAGTGTTCCCATTTCTTCACATCCTATCCAGCATTTGTATTCTTTTGTTTTTTTCATAGCTGCCAATCTTATGGGAGTAAGATGGTTTCTCATTGTAGTTTTGATTTGCATTTCCCTGATAGCTAGAGATTTGGAGCATTTATTCATGTACTTTTTAGCCATTTGTATTTCTTCTTTGGAGAAGTGTCTGTTGAAATCTTTTGCCAATTTTTAAAATGGGTTGTTTATCTTTTTATTTTGAAGATATATGAGTTCTTTATATATGCAAGTTATAAGTCTCTTATCAGATATATGGTTCCCAAGTATTTTCTCCCACTGTGTGGGTTCCCTTTTTACTTTCTCAACAAACTCTTTTGAGGTACAGAAGGCTTTAATTTTGAGGAAGTCCCATTTATCTATTTGTTCTTTTGCTGCTCGTGCTTTCGGTGTGATATTCATGAAGCCTATTACATTCCTATTACAATGTCCTGTAGATGTTTCCCTACACTGCTTTCCAAAGTCTTTATGGTCTTGGCTCTTATATTTAGGTCTTTGATCCATCTTGAGTTCACCTTTGTATAAGGTGTGAGATGGGAATCCCCTTTCATTCTTCTACATATGGATATCCAGTTCTCCAGGCACCATTTGTTGAATAGGCCATTCTCTCCAAGTTGAGAGAGTTTGGTGGCTTTATGGAATATTATATGGCTCTATATATGAGGTTCTATATCAGAAATTTCAATTCAATTCCATTGTTCTGTGTGTATCTGGTTATGCAAATACCATGCTGTTTTCACTACTGTAGCTTTGTAGTATGATTTGAAGTCAGGTAGTGTGATTCTTCCAAATTCTTTTTTCTTTTTCAATATGTCTTTGGCTATTCGGGGCCTCTTTCCTTTCCAAATAAATTTCATAGTTAGTTTTTCTAGTTCCTTGAAGAATGCTGTGTTGATTTTTATTGGGATTGCATTGAATGTGTAGATCAGTTTTGGTTGGATAGACATTATAATAATATTTAGTCTTCCTATCCATGAACAGGGAATATTCTTCCATTTATTTAGGTTTTCTTTGATTTCCTTGAACAGTCTTGTATAGTTCTCAGTGTATAAGTTTTTTACATCTTTAGTTAAATTTATTCCTAAATATTTGATTTTTTTATTAACTATTGTAAATGGTATTTGTTTATTGATTTCCTCCTGATCTTGCTCATTATTGGTGTACAGAAATGCTACTGATTTTTGCGCATTGATCTTATAACCTGCGACTTTACTAAACTCATTTATGATTTCTAGAATCTTTGCTGTAGATATCTCAGGGTTTTCTATGTATAGGATCATGTCATCTGCAAATAATGAAATTTTGACTTCTTCCTTTCCAATCTGAATGCCTTTTATATCTGGTTCTTGCCTTAGTGCTCGAGCACGTACTTCTAAGACAATGTTAAATAGAAGGGGAGCCAATGGGAATCTTTGTCTTGTTCCTGACTTTAGAGGGAAGGATTTTAGGATTTCTCCATTGTAAACAATGTTGGCTGTAGGTTTTTCATATATACTTTTTATCATGTTCAAAAAATTTCCTTGTATTCCAATCTTTTGGAGTGATTTTATCAAGAAAGTGTGCCTGTAATTTGTCAAATGCTTTTTCTGCATGTATAGATAAAATCATGAGATTTTTTTCCTTCAATTTGTTTATATTGTCTATTACATTGATTGATTTTCTTATGTTGAACCATCCTTGCATACCTGGAATTAATCCCACTTGGTCTGGTGTATAATTCATTTAATGTGTTGTTGAATACGATTAGCAAGTATTTTGTTAAGTATTTTTGCATCTAGGTTCATTAGAGAAATTGGTCTGTAATTTTCCTTTCTTGTGGTGTCTTTGTTTGGCTTTGGTACTAGGGTAATGTTGGCATCACAGAAGGAGTTAGGCAATGTTCCTTCTGTTTCAATTTTTTGGAAGAGTTTCAGCAGGATTGTTGTTAGTTCTTTCCGGAAAGTTTTGTAGAATTCACCTGTGAAGCCCTCTGGACCTGGGCTCTTCTTATTTGGGAGGTTTTTAATGACTGATTCGATCTCTTTACTTGAGATTGTCTCTTTGAGATCATCAATTTCTTCTTTCATCAATATGGTCTGCTTATGTGTTTCTAGGAATTTGTCCAATTCCTCTGAATTGTCTTTTTTGTTGGGATACAGTTTTACAAAGTATCCTATTATGACAGTCTTTATTTCTGTGGGGTCAGTGGTCATATCACCTTTCTCATTTCTTATTTTGTGTATTTGCATCTTCTCTCTTTTTTTCTTTCTTAGTCTCGCTAAAGGTTTGTCAATTTTGTTGATCTTCTCAAAACGCCTGCTCTTGGTCTTGTTTATCTTTTCAAATGCTTTCTTATTTCCTATTTCATTTAGTTCTGCTCTTATCTTTGTTATTTCCTTCCTTCTTCTTCCTGTGGGATTACTTTTTTGGTTTTTTTTTCCCTAATTCCTCCACATGTGAAGCTAGTTCTTCAATTTTTGCTCTTTCTTCTTTTTTGATATATGAATTTATGGCTATAAATTTCCCTCTCAGTACTGCTTTTGCTGCATCCCATAAATTATGGTATGTTGTGGTATCATTATTATTTGTTTCAAGGTAGTCATTGATTTGTTTTGAGATTTCGTCTTTGACCCACTGTTTTTCTAACAGTGTGCTGTTTAATTTCCAAATGGTGGTGTGAAATCTGGGCCTCTGTCCCTTGCAAATTTCCAGCCTCACTCCACTGTGGTCAGAGATATTATTTTGTAATATTTCGATCTTTCTGAATTCATTAAGCCTTTCTTTGTGGCCTAGCATATGGTCTATCTTGGAGAATGATCCATGAGCGCTTGAGAAAAATATATATCCTGCTGTGTTTGGGTGTAATGATCTATATATGTCTATTAGATCCAGCTCCTCTAATATACTGTTCAAATGTTTTGTTTCTTTAGTGATTCTTTTTTGAGATGTTCTGTCCTGAGTTGATAGTGGTGTATTAAAATCTGACACTATAATTGTAGATGCATCTATTCTTTCACTTAGTTTTTCCAGCATTTGCCTGACGTATTTAGAGGTACTCTTGTTAGGAGCATAAATATTTATGATTGTTCGATCTTCTTGACAGATTGTCCCTTTCACTAAAATATAGTATCCTTCTTTTTCTTTCACAATTGTTTCAAATTTAATGTCTATTTTGTCTGATATTAATATAGCTACTCCAGCCTTTTTTTGGTTATTGTTTGCTTGTATGAATGTTTTCAAGCCATTCACTTTTAACCTCCTTGAGTCTCTGGGTCGAAGATGTGTCTCTTGTAGACAGCATATAGATGCATCGTATTTCCTTATCCAATGTCCCAGTCTGAATCTTTTGATGGGTGAGTTTAATCTGTTGACATTCAGTATTATTACTTTGAAGGAATTATTTGTGTTAGCCATATTTTGATTGTAGTTGTGTTTGTCATATTTTGTTTGCTTTTTTCCTTCTATTTTTGTCTTTTTTTTGCTCTTACACTCTCCTCTAACTCTGCCTGTCCTGTTTTTTCCTTTCTTCCTGCAGAACTCCCTTTAGAATTTCTTGAAGAGGAGGTTTCTTGTTGGCATACTCTTTCAGTTTCTGTTTATCTGTGAATATTTTGAACTCTCCATCATTTTTGAATGCTAATTTAGCTGGATAGAGTACTCTTGTTTGGAACATTTTTTTCCTTTAGTACCTTGACTATATCATACCACTGCCTTCTTGTCTCCATGCTTTCAGATGAGTAATCAGCACTTAATCTTATGGAGCTTCCCTTGTATGTGATGGTTTTCTTTTGTCTTGCTGCTTTTAGAATTTTCTCTTTGTCTTGAGCATTGGATAATTTGACAAGTATATATCTTGGGGTGGGCCTGTTGGCGTATATGCCGATTGGGGTACGCTGTGCTTTTTGGATATGTATATCTGTCTCTTTCAGTAGATTTGGGAAGTTTTCAGCCATTATTTCCTGCAACACTCCTTCTGACCCCTTTCCCTTCTCTTCTCCTTCTGGAATGCCTATAATACATACGTTTGAGCATTTTGCATTATCATTCAGGTCGCTAAGTCCTAGCTGGATTTTTTCCATCTTTTTATCACCCAATTCTACTATCTGTTTTATTTCCAATGTACTGTCTTCCACATCACTAATTCTCTGCTCTGTCTCTTCTAGTCTGCTGACATTTGCTTCAAGTGTTTTTTTGTTTTCTTGAACTGTGGTGTTCATTCACATCATATCTGTTATCTTTTTGCATATGTCTGCAATTTCCCCTCCAAGTGTTGTCTTCATGTTGTTAACCTCTTCCTTTACTTCATTAAATTTGTCTCTCATATATGTTTTGAGATCTTTAATTACTTGTGTGAAGTTCTTCTCCCCTTCCTGATTTTTAGTTTGTTCATTGGATTCAGCCATGTTTTCCTGATTGCTGGTTTGTTTTGTAGATTTTTGTTGCTGTCTGGTCATCATTTTATCTTGACGTGTTTAATCAGTTCCTTAGCTTCTTTGTCTAGTCTTGGGGATTAATTAGCTGTTGTTTTTGCGTAAGTGTTATGTCTTCACTTTTTCACTTTGTTCTTCTTATTCTAATTTCTTATTGCTGGTTGAGTTCTCTTTACAGGAAAGTATTAGGGCAGGGAAAGGCAATTGTGTAAGAAAGGAAAAAGTGTAAAGTAGTATTGCTGATATATGTTAACAGAGGAACAATATGAGATCTGGGAGGATGGATGTTAGATTCATGTTAGTTGTGTAGATTTTTAGCAGTAGGTAGAGTTCCTATAATGAGGTAGTCGACTGAATATGGGAGGAATATGGTATGAATTAAAAAGCTATTGTTTTCGTGAGAGAGGGAAAGAGAAAAGAAAGGCAATAGTTTCAAGAGTGGCTAATAGACAGAAAACAAAACAAAGGTATTAGAAATTAAGAGTTAGACACTTTGTGGATCAAAGAAAGGGGGGTGTAAATAGAAGAGACAGTAGATAATGGAGGATATCAAGATGTAGTGGAAAGGGGATAGTGTAGGTAACCTAAATCTATTCACACAGAAATGATGCAGTGGAGGATGAGGAAACCCAGCAAATATGAGGTGTTCCCTACAGCATCTATTGTATAATTAACATAAAATTAAATAAGAAGAAAATGAGGGACAAGAGAAAGAGAAAAAATAGAAGAAAGGAAGAAAGAAAAAGGGGGTAGGTAAAGGGTGGGAAACAGGTGGGAAAAAGACAAAAAAGATATATACCAACCACAACAGCCACAACAACAACAACAGAAACCCCTAAATAACTGAAAAAAAGACTTTGGTGGATACGCTGGGAGAAAAGACTAGGGGATAATGCAATGTTAGCAATCAGGACATTAAAAAAATAAAATAAAAATAAAAACAAAACAAAAAAGAAAAAATGCAAACTTTGAGGCTATGACATTCAAGGTCCTCAGATGGACCTCAGGGCATGATAGATTCAGGGATGGAAAGTCTGAGATCTTGAAGACTCAAGAGGTGTGAGTCTCTGGGGTGTGGGCTACCAGGGTTTAGGGGACTCAGACCTGGCAACCTCAAGTCAGGTTTACAGGGACCCTGGGAGCACTGCAGTGCATCACAGCCTTCAGGTATCCTTGCAGCTGTGTGCCAGCCCTATGGGTGAGGTCACATCCACAAGCTCTATCCTGTGTGTTTGTACCCCACAATTCACTCACTCACTGGGGTCTAATCTGTGGATGTATCACCAATTCGGCTTCAGGACCCCTCCCACACTGTAATCCCCCAGAACGGCCACCTGGGGGCACCTCTACACTGCAGCCAATGTAATGATGCAGATCAATAGCCAGGCCCAGGGGTGGGGCTCCAGCCAGAAACGCTAATAACAGAGCCCAAACGTGAAATTCTCACGCTTTGCAAAATAGTCCCCTAATCAGCTTCCAAACGTCTCCCACCCTGCCAGACCCTGGTGGCGTCTCTTTATTGCTATCAATTTAAGTCCACTGTAGATCGTTAGCCAGGCTTGGTAGGGGGGGCGGGACTCTAGGCAGAAGCGCTATTGTTTGTGTCCGCAATCAAAAATTCCCCCACTTCACAATAAAACTCCCATTTGTCTCCCCAAATCAGTCTGCAAGCGCCTCCTGTCCTATTAACCCCCCAATAGACAACTCAGGGATTATGAATTCCCCAGTACTGCAGAGCCTCTGAAAAAAAATGCCGCGGCAGTGCCCGGTGCCACGGCTCCACCCGCCCTAGGAGGGAGCATTCCACATGCAGCCCGAACCTCCGTGTACAGAGTCTCAATTATATTTTATAGACGTATTTTCTCTGTTACCTTCCCACCAAATCGATGTCCAGACACCTCCTGTCCTGCAAAAATCCTGAAACACCCTGGTCCCGAAGAACCTCCAATGCTGCCCAGCCACTTCTTTGCAGGAGATATTATCAGGTAAGCTCACTCAGCCACCATCTTCCCTAATTCACTCTGAAAATGGTTTATGACCTTGCTTGACCCATAATAAATTGGTCAATAAACACAATAAACATTTACTCACAAATGTCAGCTATCACTATTGTTCCTGTCTGAGATGTGTCTGAGCAATTCTACTGAGCCCATAATTTTATTTTCCCTTTTCCAGAACCCTCATTGGTCCAAGACCCATATAGATTTAACTCATTTCAGTTATTTGTTATCCTTTGATTTTTTAATTATTTTTTAAATAAAGAAGTTAAAACTTTACCAAAAAAGCGTATAAAAATACAGTCTTTGCTTGTTTTTGCTTTTCTGTATTTTTTTTACTAGTCACTGCTTCATCAATGGGAGGTCTTTTCAGGCTGGATTAACTATGATTAAATAATAACATTACCCCACACATCTTTGAAAACACTCTTTCCAAAACGATGTAATATAGGGCTTACAAACATACATTCCCAAACCAAATTGCCTTGGCTTCAAATCCAAGGTCTACTATTTATTAGCTGTTTGGCCTTGAACAAGAGACTTCTCCTTTCTGTATATCAGTGTCATCTGTGTACAACAAGGATGATTACTGTAATAGTTCTTGTAATAGTTCTGATCACCTATGGTTGTTGTAAGATTTGATTTATGTAAAGTTTGTAGAATAACATCTAGCATGGAATAACACTACCTAAGTTTCAACTCTCATTATTAAAAACATCTAATCTAGAGAAGATATTCAATACATGATAATTACATTTGGTATTACTGTTATTAAAAGTCACAAGTGTCTATTACTGTACAACATTTACTCCTTTGATTGATTATCCCATTTGAGTTATACCACAGTCCTGTCAGAAAATCAGGGAAATGATTATCAATCATTTTATTTAAATATGCAGTTTAAATATGGGGAAATCGAGGTCCAGAAAGGCTATAGGAGTGGACTCTTTATTTATATTTCTGTTGCTTTTCATGGCTAATTTTTTCAAGACCATTTTTTTTTTATTTTTGCATGGAAATCCTGATACTCTAATATAAGTTTAGAGGTTACTTTCCACAATGCTATCTTTTAAGAAAAAGATTTAAACCAGTAAATTATCAATGATTCTTTTAAAGAGACTGAAAAAAATTAGTTTTAATCCTATTAAATACCAACTGTAACCTAACAACTTATGTTAAGTTGTAATAGTCAAAAGTAACATGATGCAATGAACTACTCCACTGTCTGAGAAATTAAAGGTGTGTGTGTAAAAGAGAGACCCCTAAATATCAACCAGAATACAAATATGTGCCACTCTTCACAGATAACCTCAGAGATCAAAGTCACACATAAAGGTCACCAGTTATATCCACACCTTAATTTTCTGAACTTGCATTACAGCTACAGCCAAAACCCCATTGAAACATTTCCTTGTGGAAAGTGTCTTAGATACAGCCCCTGCCTCTAGTATACTGCATCTTGCATGCTTTCTCTCATCCATTTGCTCCTTTGCCTCAGGATCTATGCAGGGTAATTGTTATTGTATTGCCCAGATGAGGAAATGGAGAACCCCAAAATGAGCAGTAATTACAGCTACAACAATATCATAACCTATACAGTACTTCCTATGAGCCGGGCAAAATTCTAGCAACTTTTTCTGGAGGAAGTCACTCAATCCTCACAACAATCCCTTGAATAAGGAGTTATTATCATCCTCAATTTACAGACAAGGAAACTGAGGCCCAGAGAGATTAAGTAATTTGCATAAGATCACAGCTTGAAAGAAACACAGGTAGGTTTAAATATAAGCAGTTTGTTTACAGATCCCACATTCCTTGTCACTATATTACATAGCAAGGAAATGATGAGAGAAAACTGAAGATCTTGCCATGCAATCTGCTTCAGCCATGGGGGAAACAGTTTTATATAGGGGTCTTATCTGTGATCAATCGGGATATAATAAACCTGAGCTGGGATGACTCAGATTAACTCCCCTTTTGCTACCCTCCACAAAGGGGCCAAAGATCTGGAAGCCATGTCTGGCTCTCTGTCTCACTGGAACAAGGGCTGGGGCACTTGATGCAACCAGAGCTCTTGCTGACTTTCAGTAAGGAAGCAGATTCTTTGGGACCAGAGCAAAAAAAGCTGGGACAGAGTGGATGTGAACTTCAGCCAGTGCATTACCTTGCCCAGTATTTGTGGCTCTCCCTGTTCCCTGGAATTAGACTCCCCTGTTCCTGAATTTTGTCTGCATCCTCAGCAGGCCACTTTAAACTCCAGCTCAGAACAATGATAAGGATTTTCATATCATTTGTCAAGAATTAGCAGTGGATTTTTCCCCTCAGAAAGACTTGCTGAAATTCTGCTTAATTTACATACACTATACATGCACACATCACTGAAATGAGTATTTGTCACCTACCTCCAATCTCAAAGAGGTGAAGATAAAGACTTTTCTTTCCCTTCACTAAGGTGCATCTTCCCCAGTCTGTGGTCCTTTTCACTCCTAAACCATTAATATCTCTGTGCTCTGTACTCAAGTCCAAAAGTCTTGGCCTGTGATAGCCTTTCCAGTTCTTTCCTCTCCCATTCATTTATAAGATGAAGCTCAAATGCTACCTCCTCCACCTTCCTCTGAGCTTGTATGTCTATCAGGACAACATTTTATTTTATTTTTTATTAAAGTCAATAGATCACAAGGAATGTTACACTGAAAAACATAAAAAAACAATAAACATAAGAAGCTCCCATATAACCCACTCCCCACCCACCCACCTCATCATTTTGGTAAATTGTATTTTTTAAAAGATATATACATCACAAAAAAGTTACATTAAAAAGTATAAGAGGTTCCTGTATACCCCCCACCCCCCACCCAACTCCTCCCACACCAACCTCCCCCATCATTGCAGCATACTCAATGCACTGGGTGAACACATTTTGGGGCACTGCTGCACTACACAGATAATAGTTTACCCTGTAGTTCACACTCTCCCCTAGTTTATTCAGTGGGTTATGGCAGAATATATATAAACTCCAGCATCTGACCATGCAATATCATTTAGGACAAATCAAAATCCCAAAAATGCCCCCACATCACATCTCTTCTTCCCTCTCCCTGCCCTCAGCAATTACTGTGACCACTTTCTCCACCTCGATGCTAAAATTTCTTCTATTACTCATCACAATAGTTTTATAGTAGAATATCAGTAAGTCTACTCTAGTCCGTATTTTAATCCTCCATTATGTGGACCCTGGGATGGTGATGTCCACTCCACCTCTAGATCAAGGGAGGGCTTAGATTCCACATGGATGATGGATGCTATCCCTGTGCTTACAGTTGTAGGCACTCTTGATTCCCTGATGTGGTGGTTGACCTTCACCTCCCTGTTAGCTGGGTAAGACCAATGAACCAGAGGGTAGGAGTTGCCACTCTGCTGAGGCTCAGGGCCCAACTGGCACATGGGCAGTCCAGAGATTCAAGTCTCCTGAGTATTCACTATCCCTACCGCCAACCACAGTTTCAGTAAAAGTGACAGAAGAGGCATGTGTAGAAAAGTCACATCTGACTCCAGCTCCATCACATTCAGGAGCACAAATTCCAAAGTAAGGCCCTCTGACATGGCACAGAATTCCAAATCCATCTGCCATGATCAAATACCCTTTGGATCTCCATAGCATTCAATAGAACCAGTACCTAGGGTTGTATCTACTTTGTCTTTCATTTCGAATAGGGCTGGAGTTAAGCAGAAGGATAAGCAGGTACCATTTTCACTGTTCTAATACATCTAATCTCCCCCATGTATGAAACCAGAGTTCAGTCTGAAGCATTCATTGAGCACTCCCTCTGTGCCAAGTATTTTACATTCATTGTCTCATTTACCCTTTCCCACAACAGTAGGACATAATTCTCCTTACTTTATTGTCAGCTCAACAAGGGTAGGTATTTCTGTTTGTTGTGTTCATTACTGTATCCCTATTGCCTAGAACAGTGTCTGGCACATATTAATGCCCAATAAACATTTGTGAGTAATGGACGCCATTTTTTTTAGGTGAGAAAACTGAGGCTTGGAGAACTTAAGTAACATGCCCAAGGTCGTGGAGTTAATATGTGGTGGAATAAGCATTTGAATTCAGGAAAATTGGTGTGAAACCCAGGCTCTTACTACCTGAGAATTAAGGAACTATTTCAGAACTTATAATCACATCATTCATTCGACAAACTATTTCCCTCTCCATGGACCTAAGACCACGTAGCAGCATGCATTTGGCCATTTGTTTATCTGTTTGTTGGACTCTGAGACTACCCATTCTCCTGAAACTGCAGGCAATACCTTTCCCATGGCATTTCATGCAGTAGTTTTCTTAGTTTTCTACACCTTAAATTCTGCCTGGGGGAATCTTGCTACATGCCCCCTGTGCTTCCTTGGTAAGACTCATTCCCAGTGGTACACTGCCCCATCCTTGTACTTATGCAAGAGTAAAGATACCCTATGGCTTCTGATTTTCAGTCTAGGCCCTTTCTTAGTGTGTGATTTTGGAGAAGTCAGTTCCCCTTTCTGATGTCTCTATCTCCACTGCTAAGAAATGGCAGAAGAAATGGCTTTGTGTCTAGATTTAGCAAGGCAGGATGTAAAAATGAATACTTATATATGCTAAGGGACAGCATTAAGGGCCAAAAATAGCCTTCATTTCAAAGGAATGTCAACTTATGATTCAAAGTGGTCTGTCAAGAGGGTGAGGTAAAATGGTGTCCCCCATTGAATGCTCATGAGTCCTTTGATGCTGTAGTCTTCAAATGATAAGTCTCCTTGCCATAAAAGCACACATTTTTCCAGTACAAATTGGGTTTTGACCTATATGCTTGGTCTTAATTCTCTCTGAACCTCCCCCATCTCCTTACTTCTAAGAAGATGCTGGTAGGTGGAGGGAGCTTGTCCAATCCCTCTTTGCCCCCTCCTCAATTTCAATTCTCTGGGAGGTGCTTGCTGACATGTTTGGTGAATGCTAAGCAGCTGAAATGCCAAATCTACAAACCGACATCATTTAGAAGAAATTTTGTAACCTGAAAGGGCTGCTTTATATGCTGCACTCTATAGCATTCACATAGATACCAAGACTGCAAGCTTCAAGGTTCTTCAAAACACTCAACCAATCTTTATTGAGCACCTGTACAAGCCAGATGTCATGTAAAACACCAAAATAAGGAAGATTCAGACTCTGCCTTAACATAAATATATCATGTAAGTGTGTGTGTATTGGGGGAGTTTGTAATAAGAGAGAAAACACATGACTATACAGCTCTGAAGCAGAGTAAGATATGTTAAATATTATTCAAGAGGTATAAATACAGCCTGAGGGAAGACAATCACATCTAATGTAGGGGTTTTGTGGCGGGGGTGGCCATTTAGCCAGAAATCTAAGTGATTGTAAGTTTTACATAGAGAAGGACCAACACAGTCAAAGACTCAGGGATGGGAAAGAAACTGCTTCTAATGAAAAAAGCCACTGGAACACTGTGTTTGAAGATGGTGACTCTTATATCAAGGAAGACAGACCAGAGGAATGTGAGATGGGAGGAAGGGAGCATAGCTGGAAGGCTGTTGTACCAGTTCAGGTGAGAAACAATGAAGGTCTTCAATTAAAGCAGTGGCAGAGGAGAAATAGGACAAGACATAATTAAGGAATCATGAAACTGGAATCTGTAAGACCTGGCAAATGATTATACAGGGAAGGAAAGAGAGAGGGAGGAGCCAGAGGACACTGAGTTTTCATGACTGAATGACTTGGAGGATGGTAAAGCTAATAAGACAGAGAGAGCATTGGAGGCTCTTCGGGACCAGGCTGTTTCAGGATTTTTGCAGGTCAGGGGGTATCTGGACATCGATTTGGTGGGAAGGTAATACGTCTATAAAATATACACGGAGGTCCTGGCTGCAGGCGGAAAGTTCCCTCCTTGGGTGGGCAGAGCCACGGCATCAGGCACTGCCATGGCACAGGGCGCTGCCACGGCAGTTTTTTGTTTTTTGTTTTTTGGAGGCTTTGCAGTACCGGGGAATTCATAAGCCCTGAGCAGCCTATTGTGGGGTTAATAGGACAGGAGGTGCTTGCAGACTGATTTGGGGAGAAAAAAGGGAGTTTTATGGCAAAGTGGGGGGAATTTTTGATGGCGGACACAAACAATTGCGCTTCCGCCTAGAGCCATGCCCCCCCAAACCCGGCTGCCAATCTACAGTGGACTTAAAGTGATAACAGTAAAGAGACGTCACCAGGGTCTGGCAGGGTGGGAGACGTTTGAAAGTTGATTAGGGGAATATTTTGTGAAGCATGGGAATTTCGGGTTTGGACTCTGTTATTAGCATTTCCGACTGGAGCCCCTCCCTTGGACCTGGCTTTTTTTTTTAAAGATTTATTTATTTATTTAATTTCCCCCCTCCCCTGGTTGTCTGTTCTCTGTGTCTATTTGCTGTGTCTTGTTTCTTTGTCTGCTTCTGTTGTTGTCAGTTGCATAGGAAGTGTGGGCGGCACCATTCCTGGGCAGGCTGCACTTTCTTTCGTGCTGGGCGGCTCTCCTTACAGGTGCACTCCTTGCACGGGGGGCTCCCCTACCCGAGGGACACCCCTGCGTGGGGCGGCACTCCTTGCGTGCATCAGCACTGCGCATGGGCCAGCTCCACATGTGGACCTGGCTATTGATCTGCATCATTACATTGGCTGCAGCCTAGAGGCACCCCCAGGTGGCCGTTCTGGGTGATCACATGGTGGGAGGGGTCCTGAAGTCAACTGGTGATATATCCACAGAATAGACCCCAGTGAGTGAGTGAATTGTGGGGTACAGAACACAGCATAGAGCTTGTGGACGTGACCTCACCCATAGGGCTGGTACCCAGCTATGGGGATTCCTGAAAGCTGTGATGCACTGTGGTGCTCCCAGGCTTCCTGTTAACTGGACTTGAGGTTGCCAGGTCTGAGTCCACTAAACCCTGGTGGTCCACACCCCAGAGACTCACACCTCTTGAGTCCTCCATATCTCAGACTTTCCATCCCTGAATCCATCACATCCTGAGGTCCATCTGAGGTCCTTGAATGTCCTAGCCCTCAACATTTGCATTGTTTCTTTTTTGTTTTGTTTTCTTTTGTTTTTATTTTTATTCCATTTTTATTTTTCATTTTATTTTTTTAATGTTCTGATTGCTAACATTGCATTATCCCCTAGTCTTTTCTCCCAGAGTATCCCCCAAAGTCTTTTTTTTTCTCTCTCTCTATTGTCCCCCATCTTCTTCTTATTCTATTTTATCTTAACTATACAATAGGTGCTGCAGGAAACACCTCACATTTGCTGGGTTTCCTCATCCTCCACTACCTCATTTCTGTGTGAATAGATTTTGGCTATCTACACTATCCCCTTTCCCCTACATCTTGATATCCTCCATCATCTACTATCTCTCCTATATTCCACCTCCCTTTCTTTGATCCACAAAGTGTCTAACTCTTAATTTCTAATGCCTTTGTATTGTTTTCTGTCTCTTATCCACTCTTGAAACTATTCCTTTCTTTTCTCTTCCCTCTCTCACGAAAACAATAGCTTTACAGTTCATACCATATTCGTCCCATATACAGTCGTCTACCTCATTATGGGTACTCTACCTACTGCTATAACTCTACACAGTTTACATGAATCTAACCTCCATTCTCCCAGATCTCATATTCTTGCTTTGTTAACATATATCACCAATACTACTTTACACATTTTCCTTGCTTACACGATTGCCTTTCCCCAGCACTAATACTTTCCTTTAAAGTGAACTTAACCAGCAATAAGAAATTAGAATAAGAAGAACAAAGTGACAAAGAGAAGATATAACACTTATACAAAAACAACAGCTAATTAATTTCCAAGACTAGAAAAAGAAGCTAAGGAACTGATTAAACCCGTCAAGATAAAATGATAACCAGACAGCAAAAAAAAATCTACAAATCAAACCAGTGATCAGGAAAACATGCCTGAATCAAATCAACAAACTAAAAATCAGGAAGGAGAGCAGAACTTCACACAAGCAATGAAAGATCTCAGAACATTTTTCACGGACAAATTTGATGAAGTAAAGGAAGAGGTTAACAACATGAAGACAACACTTGGAGGGGAAATTGCAGACATATGCAAAAAGATAACAGATATGATGGAAATGAACACCACAGTTCAAGAAATCAAAAATACACTTGCAGCAAATATCAGCAGACTAGAAGAGGCAGAGCAGAGAAATAGTGATGTGGAAGACAGTACATCAGAAATCAAACAGATAGTAGAATTGGTACATAAAAAGATAGAAAAAATTCAGCTAGGACTTAGCGACACTAATGACAATGCAAAATGCTCAAACATATGTATTATCGGCATTCCAGAAGGAGAAGAGAAGGGAAAGGGGTCAGAAGGAGTGTTGCAGGAAATAATGGCTGAAAACTTCCCAAATCTACTGAAAGAGACAAATGTACATATCCAAGAAGCACAGCACACTCCACTGGTCATAAACCCCAACAGGCCCAGCCCAACACATATACTTCTCAAATTAACCAATGCTCAAGACAAAGAGAAAATTCTAAAAGCAGCAAGAGAAAAGAAAACCATCACATACAAGGGAAGCTCCATAAGATTAAGTGCTGATTTCTCATCTGAAATCATGGAGGCAAGAAGGCAGTGGTATGATGTAGTCAAGGTACTAATGGCAAAAAATTTCCAACCAAGAATACTCAATCCAGCTAAACTAGCATTCAAAAATGATGAAGAGTTCAAAATATTCACAGATAAACAGAAACTGAAAGTGTATACCAACAAGAAACCTCCCCTTCAAGAAATTCTAAAGGGAGTTCTGCAGGAAGAAAGGAAAAAACAGGACAAGCAGAGTGGGAGGAGAGTGTAAGAGCAACAAAAAAGACAAAAATAGAAGGAAAAAAATACAAACAAAATATGACAAACACAACTCCAATCAAAATATGGCTAACAAAAATAATTCCTTGAAAGTAATAACACTGAATGTCAATGGATTAAACTCACCTATCAAAAGATTCAGACTGGGACATTGGATAAGGAAACATGACCCATCTACATGCTGTCTACAAGAGACATATTTTAGACCCAGAGACTTAAGGAGGTTGAAAGTGAATGTCTGGAAAACAATCATAGAAGCAAACAATATCCAAAAAAAGGCAGGAGTAGCTATATTAATATCAGACAAAAGAGACTTTAAATGCAAAACAATTGTGAGAGACAAAGAAGGATACTACATTTTAGTGAAAGGAACAATCTTTCAAGAAGATCGAACAATCATAAATATTTATGCTCCTAAAAAGGGAGCCTCTAAATACGTGAGGCAAACGCTGGAGAAACTTACTGTAGAATAGATGCATCTACAATTATAGTGGGGGATTTGAATACACCACTATCAACTCTGGACAGAACATCTCAAAAAAGAATCACTAAAGAAACAAAACATTTGAACAGTATATTAGAGGAGCTGGATCTAATAGACATATATAGATCATTACACCCAAACACAGCAGGATATACATTTTTATCAAGTACACATGGATCATTCTCCAAGAGAGACCATATGCTAGGCCACAAAGAAAGGCTTAATGAATTCAGAAAGATTGAAATCATACAAAACAGTATCTCTGACAACAGTGGAGTGAAGCTGGAAATTTGCAAGGGACAGAGGCCCAGATTTCACACCACCATTTGGAAATTAAACAGCACACTCTTAGAAAAACAGTGGGTCAAAGAGGAAATCTCAAAAGAAATCAATGACTACCTTGAAACACATGATAATGATAATACAACATATCAAAATTTATGGGATGCAGCAAAAGCAGTACGGAGAGGGAAAATTGATAGTCATAAATTCATATATAAAAAAAGAAGAGGAAAAATTGAAGAACTAACTGCACATTAGAAGGAATTAGAATATCAACAAAAAAGTAACCCAACAGGAAGAAGAAAGTAGGAAATAACAAAGATAAGAGCACAACTAAATGAAATAGAAAATAAGAAAGCACTTGAAAAGATAAACAAGAAGAAGAGCTGGTTTTTTGAGATCAACAAAATTGACAAACCTTTAGCGAGACTAACAAAGAAAAAAAGAGAGAAGATGCAAATACACAAAATAAGAAATGAGAAAGGCGATATCACCGCTGACCCCACAGAAGTAAAGACTATCATAAGAGGATACTTTGAAAAACTATATTCCAAAAAAAAAGACAATTTAGAGGAAATGGACAAATTCCTAGAAACACATAAGCAGCCCATATTGACGGAAGAAGAAATTGATGATATTAACAAACCAATCACAAGCAAAGAGATAGAATCAGTCATTAAAAATCTGCCAACTAAGAAGAGCCCAGGGCCAGACGGCTTCACATGTGAATTCTACAAAACATTCCGGAAAGAACTTACACCAATCCTGCTGAAACTCTTCCAAAAAATCGAAACAGAAGGAACATTGCCTAACTCCTTCTATGATGCCAACATTACCCTAGTACCAAAGCCAAACAAAGACACCACAAGAAAGGAAAATTACAGACCAATTTCTCTAATGAACCTAGACGCAAAAATACTTAACAAAATACTTGATAATCATATTCAACAACACATTAAACGAATTACACACCATGGCCAAGTGGGATTTATTCCAAGTATGCAAGGATGGTTCAACATAAGAAAATCAATCAATGTAATACACCATATAAACAGATCAAAGGACTGGTATAGGATACTATTGACAGGTGATATATGGCTGACAGGGAGCTATACAGGGCATATGTCCAGGGTGCATGGTAATGTTTGGATATACTCATAGTCGCAACAATTAAAAACTACAGCTGGGGCGGTACTGGGTTACTGGCCGGGGGTGCTCTGTCGTGGTCCCTAGGGGAGCAGCGGCAGTCCCCCAGGTGCAGCGGCAAGGACAGGGAAGGAATGAAGGTCCAACAGTGAGCCCCTGATACTAATGACTATGTTTGTGAGCCTACATGCCTGAAATAAGAACAATGCCTAGAGCAGCACTGTGCCTGGGAATTTCCTCCTGACAGCCTTCATGTTATTCAAATGTGGCCAGTCTCGAAGCCAAACTCAGCATGTAAATGCAATGCCTTCCCCCCAGCGTGGGACATGACACCCAGGGATGAGCCTCCCTCTACCGAGGCATCACTATCAACTACCAACTGATGATGGAACTGGAAATTGACCTTGAATTGAAGGTTCGATGTGGATCAGCAGAATATCCCTGTCTACATGTAATAACATGACATTAAAATGCTGTTTGACCTAATGTAAGGGGGAAAAGGAAAGGAGAAATGAGTTTATATGGCTACGATTCTCTAAAAAATAGTCTGGAGGCTGTCAGAAGGATTTCCCTTATGCAGAACTGAGCTGAGTCTAAGAGACAGATAAAGTAGATACAATCCCCAGGTATTGGTTCCTTGGAGGGCTAAAGAGACCTACGGGTTCTATGGTCATGGCAGATGGGGCTCACTGCCATGTCAGATGACCCTTCTTTGGAGCTGGTGTTTCTGCAGGATGAAACTGGACTCAGATGGGATCTCTTTTCATAAGAATTTCATTCTACTTTACTGGAATTGTAGTTGGTGTTGACGTTTAAGATATATTTAGGGGATGTGAATCTCTGGACTGACAATATGATAGCTGGGCCCTGAGCCTCAACAGACTCCAGCTCTTACAATCTGATTTATTGGACTCACCTCACTCAGCTAAGATGGAGTTGAAGAAGGACAACCACCACACCATGGAGCCTAGAGTGCCTACAACTGAAAGCAGGAGGATTGCATCCAGTATCCATGTGGAATCTGAGCCTCCTCTAGACATAGAGGTGCAACGGACACAACCAATCCAAGGTCCACAGAGAAAAAGTGGCATTGGAGTGGGAAAAGTGGACATGGTGGCTGATGGGTATGGGGAATGGCAGGAAGAGATGAGATGTGGAGGTGCCTTTGGGACTTGGAGTTGCCCTGGATGGTGCTTCAGGGGCAATCACCGGACATTGTAAATCCTCCCAGGGCCCACTGGATGGAATGGGGGAGAGTATGGGCCATGATGTGGACCATTGACAATGAGGTGCAGAGATTCCCAGAGATGTACTTACCAAATGCAATGGATGTGTCATGATGATGGGAGTGAATGTTGCTGGGGGGGAAGTGGTGGGGTGGGTGTGGTGGGGTTGAATGGGACCTGATATTTTTTTTAATGTAATATTTTTACAAAATCAATAAAAAAATTTAAAAAAACAGATTGAAGGAAAAAAATCACATGATTATATCCATAGATGCAGAAAAAGCATTTGCAAAATACACACCCTTTCTTGATAAAAACACTCCAAAAAATCGGAATACAAGGAAATTTTTTGAACATGATAAAAACTATATATGAAAAACCTACAGCCTACAATGTTTGCAATGGAGAAATTCTAAAATCCTTCCCTCTAAAGTCAGGAACAAGACAAGGATGCCCATTGTCTCCCCTTCTATTTATCATTGTCTTAGAAGTACTTGCTCGAGCACTGAGGCAAGAACCAGATATAAAAGGCATTCAAATTGGAAAGGAAGAAGTCAAAATTTCATTATTTGCAGATGACATGATCCTATACATAGAAAACCCTGAGAGATGTACAACAAAGCTTCTAGAATTCATAAATGAGTTTAGTAAAGTCGCAGATTATAAGATCAATGCGCAAAAATCAGTAGCATTTCTGTACACCAATAATGAGCAAGATCAGGAGGAAATCAAGAAACAAATACCATTCACAATAGTAAATAAAAAAATCAAATTCTTAGGAATAAATTTAACTAAAGAGATAAAAAACTTATACACCGAGAACTATACAAGACTGTTCAAGGAAATCAACGAAGACCTAAATAAATGGAAGAATATTCCTTGTTCATGGATAGGAAGACTGAATATTATTAAGATGTCTATCCTACCAAAACTGATCTACACATTCAATGCAATCCCAATAAAAATCAACACAGCCTTCTTTTAAGAACTAGAAAAACTATGAAATTTATTTGGAAAGGAAAGAGGCCCTGAATATCCAAAGAAATATTGAAAAAGAAAAACGAAATTGGAGGAATCACACTTCCTGACTTCAAAACATACTACAAAGCTACAGTAGTGAAAACAGCATGGTATTGGCATAAGGAGAGACACACAGAACAATGGACTCGAATTGAAAGTTCTGATATAGAACCTCATATATATAGCCATATAATATTCAATTAAGCCACCAAACACTCTCAACTTGGAGAGAATGGCCTATTCAACAAATGGTACCTGGAGAACTGGATAGCCATATGTAGAAGAATGAAAGAGGATTACCATCTCACACCTTATACAAAGATCATCTCAAGATGGAACAAAGACCTAAATATAAGAGCCAAGACCATAAAGATCTTGAAAAGCAGTGTAGGGAAACATCTATAGGACCTTGTAATAGGAAATGGCTTCATGAATATCACACCAAAAGCACGAGCAGCAAAAGAACAAATAAATAAATGGGACTTCCTCAAAATTAAAGCTTTCTGCGCCTCAAAGGAGTTTGTCAAGAAAGTAAAAAGGGAACCCACACAATGGGAGAAAATATTTGGCAACCATATATCTCATAAGAGACTTATAACTTGCATATATAAAGAACTCATATATCTTGAAAATAAAAAGATAAACAACCCATTTAAAAATATGGGAAAAAGATTTAAACAGACACTTCTCCAAAGAAGAAATAGAAATGGCTATGAAGCACATGAAAAAATGCTCCAAATCTCTAGCTATCAGGGAAATGCAAATCAAAACTACAATGAGATACCATCTTACTCCCATAATATTGGTAGCTATGAAAACAACAGAAGAATACAAATGCTGGAGAAGATGTGAAGAAAGGGGAACACTCATCCCCTGCTAGTGGGAATGCAGAAAGATCCAACCATTCTGGAGGACAGTTTGGTGGTTTCTCAAAAAACCATAGATTTGCCATATGACCCAGCAATACCACTGCTGGGTATATACCCAGCAGAACTGAAAACAAGGACACAAACCGATATATGTACACCAATATTCATAGCAGCATTGTTCATTATCGCCAAAAGTTAGAACCAACCCAAATGCCCATCAACAGACGAGTGGATCAATAAAATGTGGTATATACACAATGGAATACTACTCGGCTGTAAGAACAAATACACTACAAACACATGTGATAACATGGATGAATCTTGAGAACCTTATGTTGAGTGAAGCAACCCAGGCATTGAAGGACAAATACTACATGACCTCAATGATATGAAATAAGCAAGCTGCCTCAGAGAGCTAGAGACTGGAAGATAGGCTTACAGGAAATCGGGGGGTGGAGGAAGGATGTGAGCTGACGTCTGCAGGGGTGGAATCTATGATGAGCTGGCTGTAAGTATGAGCACAAAGAAGAGATAAAATGGGGGCAAGGGGTTGCCTTGGGTGGGGCTTTGTGGGTGTGAGGGGGGCTGGGGATGGGCGGATGGGTAATATTGCCCACAAAATTGGGGGGAGGGAGGGGCAACATACGAACATTGGAGAGTGTCAGGTGTTGGTTGAGAGTAAAATGCTGAGAAAATCGTATCAAACTATAATTAGGAGGGTTACCTGTTCAGGATGCTCGGAAGGGATGGTCTGATGCGAGACAGACTCCTGGGGAATGTCTGAATGCTCCTTTTGCCAGGGTGGGTTCTACCATTGGGTAGAGACCCAAGAAGTGAGAGTTGGGGTGGACCCACATCCTGGGGAGGACTAATGCCATCAAATAGAGGGAACTGTATCTCTGGAGAGAAAGGGTGGCTCCCAGGGCATTAGGGCAGTTGAGCAAGTCAGGCCCTGAACTCTTTTGCAAGTATCTCTGGACGTGGCTCCTCAGGAAATGGAGATTGGCTGTCGCTGTGGGTCCCAAAGGGAGGGGAAAATGGATGTTGAATGTATGGAACCAAGGTAAATGTGGGGGCAAGCGAGGAGTTTCGCGAGTGTACACGAGGATTAATATAAAACGTAATATTACACCATAAACATATAGGGGATGACAGATTAATAATGTAAATCATAATGTAAAACATAGGATAACTAAAAAATTTTGAAAACTTTATATCCTAAAGTATGGACCACATTGTAGGCACAGATGTCACCTTGTTTGAAAGCTATTGTTTCGGAGTCTGTACATCAGTTCCAGTAAATATGATATGAATAAGTAAAAAAATTATCGCTGTGGAAGGGAAAAGGTTTTATCGTGGATGTGTGGGAGTACTGTATATTGTATATATGAATTACTGTGATCTAAGGCTCTTGTGAAGAGAAGCTCAATAATTAGGAAAAAAGAAAAGAAAAAGATAGGATGTAGAAATTTTTCCATATCAATATGTACTCTAGATCTAACCTTTAAACTCATCGCTATATTCCATTTTACTAGTAATGGAACCTGACATTTTATTGGGATTTGCTTTACAGGAAGTTTTGGATCACAGAGTGGTTCAACAATGGCGGCGGAGGAATACTGATATGGGATGTTATTGACGGGCTATATATGGTTGACAGGGAGTTATACAGGGCATATGTCCAGGGTGCATGGTAATGTTTAGTCCAGGGTGCATGGTAATGTTTAGATATACTCATAGTGGAAACAATTAAAAACAACAGCTGGGGGGTGCTGGGTTCCTGGCCAGGGGGGGCTCTGTTGTGGTCCCTAGGGAAGCAGCGGCTGTCCCCCAGGTGCAATGATAAGAACCAGGAAGGAATGAAGGTCCAACAGTGGGCTCCTGATACTAATGACTATGCTTGTGAGCCTATACGCCTGCAATAAGAACAAGGCCTAGGACAGCATTGTGCCTGGGAGTTTCCTCCTGACAGCCTTCATGTTTCTCAAATGTGGCCAGTCTCACAGCCAAACCTCAGCATGTAGATGCAGTGCATTCCCCCCAGCGTGGGACATGACACCTGGGGATGAGCCTCCCTGGCACCGAGGGATCACTACCAAATACCAGCTGAAGATGCAACTAGAAAATGACCTTGAATTAAAGGTTCAATACGGATCAGCAGAATATCCCTGTCTACATATAATAACATGACTTTAAAATGCTGTTTGACCTAATGTAAGGGGGAAATGGATAGGAGAAATGAGTTTATATGGCTACGAGTCTCTAAAAAAGAGTCTGGACGTTGTCAGAAGGATTGCCCTTATGCACAACTGAGCAGAGTCTCAGAGATAGATAAAGTAGATACAGCCCCAGGTATTGGTTCTCTTGAGGGATAAAGAGACCCACGGGTTCTATGGTCATGGCAGATGGGGTTCACTGCCATGTCAGATGGCCCTTCTTTGGAGCTGGTGTTTCTGCATGATGGAACTGGACTCAGATGGGATCTCTTTTCATAAGACTTTCATGCTACTTTACTGGAATTGTAGTAGGTGTTGGAGTTTAAGATATATTTAGGGGATCAGAATCTCAACAGACTTCAGCTCCTACACTCTGATTTATTGGACTTACCCCAATCAGCTAACATGGAGTTGAAGAAGGTCAACCACCACACCATGGGCCTAGAGTGCCTACAACTGAAAGCAGGAGGAGTGCATCCAGTATCCATGTGGAATCTAAGCCCCCACTTGACATAGATGTGCAATGCACCCAACCAATCCAATGTCTACAGAGAAAATTTGGCATTGGTGTGGGAAGGGTGGACATGGTGGCTGCTGGGTGCGGGAAATGGGAGGAAGACATGAGATGGGGAGGCGTTTTCGGGACTTTGAGTTGTCCTGGGTGATGCTTCATGGACAACTACGGGACACTGTATATCCTCCCAGGGCCCACTGGATGGAACGTGGGAGAGACTGTGGGCTATGATGTGGACCATTGACTATGGGGTGCAGCGATGCCCAGAGATGTACTTACCAGGTGCAATGGATGTGTCATGATGATGGGAGAGAGTGTTGCTGTGGGGGGAGTGTGGGGGTGGGTGCAGTGGGGTTGAATGGGACCTCATATTTTTTTAATGTAATATTTTTTAAGAAAATGAATTTTAAAAAATTTTAAAAAATAACACAGAGAGATCACTCACAAGGAGAGCCATGTTTAGGTGATGTCCTAGTGGTAGTGGTGATGGTGAAAGCATATTGGGTTGTAAATGTCTGTGGGACATATACATATTGACGGACTAGTCCAACAGGTAGATGATATACAGTTCTAAGTATTAGGAGAGAAACTGGTGCTGATGGTATTTTGGGGGAGTAATCAAGTGAAGGGAATTATCTGAATCCTAGGAGTAGCTGAAAACACTCAAGGAAATCATCTGGACTGAGAAACCAGGCCAGAATGGAAGACAAAGGAATTCCCATAGGGAATTGCTGGACAAAGGGAGAGGAGCCAGCAAATCAGACTGTGATAGGCAGTTCTGAGAAGTGGGGGGAAAAGCAGGAGAGTGGTTTTCAATGAGGTGATGTCTGGTTCCTATGAAATCTCTTGAAGAATTTATTAGTTGTCAAGAAAAGAAAACTGATCTAGGAAGTACTGAAGACACAGGTTGGGAGTGGGGATGGAAGATGACGTAGCTTTCCAGAGTCAAGGGGATTGAAATCTCCTTGCCAAGGTTTGGCTTCAGAACAGTGATAAGATCAGTGAGGTTTTTCTTTGTCAGTCTTTCAGCACTATGTCCTGGCCTCTTCATTTTAGATGGAGCACTCCCTCCCCAATTTAAAAAGAGAAGCTCAAAGGGCAGACATGTCAAGTGTAGGACTGTGGAACTCAGAAATAACAGGCATTGGACATCCACTATGTGTCAAGTGCTTTATCACAACAAAATTTCATGAACATTCTTATTCATCCCTATGAAATCTCCCCCTTTTGCAGATAAGGAAACTGAGGCTCTGAGATGTGAAGTGACCTGCAAAAAGTTACAGAGCTTGTAAGTGGCAGAAGTAGTACAAGAACCTGGGACTTACTGATTCTAAAGACTCTGCCCTTTCTCTCACTTCAAGAAAAGCAAATAAGTTTCTTTTCTGATACAGTCACTGAGCAGATGGATGGTGGCTGCCTTAAGCAGTGCTGCTGGAGATCAGAAGGTTGAATTGGAACTCATTGGAAAGAGAGCCATATTTGATTATTGATATCTGCTGTAGAAAGAGACTAGGCAGTGCTGGCATAATTGTCATTCCTGCCATTCTCTGGCCCTTGGATAAGAGAGATAGGGCAATTAAGTCCAAATGCATTATGTATGGATAAGCTTTGCCATTTCTGGCATGGTCACTCCACAGACTTTGCTTCTGGATAAATTAGATGTGGGAAATTAATGCATAACATTTTATGCCTTCAGAACATCCCATGGATAGGCATACTCACCAACCTACCTCATAGCTTTGAACCTAAAATTTGCTTTTCAAGCAGAAAGCCTTTGCCTCCCCCATTTCCCCACCACATGGAAAACTGATGGATCTGACTCAAAAATATCCCCATCCCTAAAACAGGCCAATGGTTGAAAAATTGACATGCAAAGGATGAAAGGATGACTCTGTATGCGTGTGTGTGTGTATCATTCAACCATACAAAACAGCTAGCTCTTGAGACTAAACAGAATTAGGCTTGAATATAAAAGTAGTCAAAATTATCACACTACCTGACTTCAAAACATACTATAAAGCTACGGTGGTGAAAACAGCATGGTATTGGCATAAGGAAAGACACATAGACCAATGGAATCGAATTGAAAGCTCTGATATAGAACCTCACATATATAGCCACATAATATTTGATAAAGCCACCAAACCCTCTCAATTGGGAGACAGTGGCCTATTCAACAAATGGTGTCTGGAGAACTGGATAGCCATATGTAGAAAAATGAAAGAGGATTACCATCTCACACCTTATACAAAGATCAACTCAAGATGGATCAAAGACCTAAATATAAGAGCCAAGACCATAAAAACCTTAGAAAGCAGTGTAGGGAAACATCTACAGGACCTTGTAATAGGAAATGGATTTATGAATATCTCACCAAAAGCACGAGCAGCAAAAGAACTAATAGATAAATGGGACTTCCTCAAAATCAAAGCCTTCTGCACCTCAAAGGAGTTTGTCAAGAAAGTAAAAAGGGAGCCCACACAGTGGGAGAAAATATTTGGCAATCATATATCTGATAAGAAACTTAAAACTTGCATATATAAAGAACTCCTATATCTTGAAAATAAAAAGATAAACAACCCATTTAAAAAATGGGAAAAAGACTTAAACAGACACTTCTCCGAAGAAGAAATACAAATGGCAAGAAAGCACATGAAAAAATGTTCCAAATCTCTAGCTATCAGGGAAATGCAAATCAAAACTACAATGAGATACCATCTTACACCCATAAGATTGGCAGCTATGAAAAAAACAGAAGAATACAAGTGCTGGAGAGGATGTGAAGGAAGGGGAACACTCATCCACTGCTGGTGGGAATGCAGAAGGATCCAACCATTCTGGAGGACAGTATGGCGGTTTCTCAAAAAACTAGCCATAGATTTACCATATGACCCAGCAATACCACTGCTGGGTATATACCCAGCAGAACTGAAAACAAGGACACAAACCGATATATGTACACCAATGTTCATAGCAGCATTGTTCACTATTGCCAAAAGTTGGAATCAACCCAAATGCCCATCAACAGATGAGTGGATCAATAAAATGTGGTATATACACACAATGGAATACTACTCGGCTGTAAGAACAAACATACTACAAACACATGTGATAACATGGATGAATCTTGAGAACCTTATGTTGAGTGAAGCAACCCAGACATTGAAGGACAAATACTACATGAGCTCAATGATATGAAATAAACAAGCTGCCCTAGATAGCAAGAGACTGAACGATAGGCTTACAGGAAATCGGAGGGTGGAGGAAGGATATGAGCCGATGTCTGCAGGGGTGGAACTTAAGACGAGATGGTGGTAAGTATGAACACAAAGAAGAGATAAAATGGGGAAAGGGGTTGCCTTTGGTTGGGGCTTTACGGGTTTGAGGGTGGCTGGGGAGGGACGGTTGGGTAATGTTGCCCAAAAGTGGGGGGAGGGAGGGGTAGCATACGAACACAGGAGATGGTTAGGAGGTGGTGGAGAGTAAAATGCCGAGAAAATAATATCAAAGTATAATAAAGAGGGTTACCTGTTTAGAATGCTCGGAGGGGAGGGTCTGATGCAGGACGGGCTCCTGGGGAATGTCTAAATGCTCATTCTGCCAGAGTGGGTGACACCATGGGGTAGAATCCCAAGTAGTGAGAGTGGGGGTGGACCCACATCCTGGGGAGGACTAATGCCACCAAATAGAGGGAACTCTATCCCTCGAGAGAAAGGGTGGCTCCCAGGGCATTGGGGCAGATGAGCAAGTTAGGCCCTAAACACTATTCCATCTATCTCTGGAAGTGGCTCCTCAGGAAACAGAGGTTGACTGTCACTGTGGGCACCAAGGTGGAAGGGAAAATGGACGTTAAATGTGTGGAACCAAAGTAAATGGGGGGCAAGGGAGGAGTTTCTTGAGAGTACACAAGGATGGATATAAAACATGTAATATTACACCATAACATGTAGGAGACGACAGACTGATAATGTAAACCATAATGTAAAACATAGAACTAAAAATGTAAAGAACTGTGTATACTAAAGTATGCACCATAATGTAAGCACAGATATTACCATGTTAGAAAGCTAATATCTCAGACTCTGTACATCACCTTAAGTAAATATGATGTGAATAGGGTGTAAGAGTATCGCTGTGGAAGGAAAAAGGTGTTGTGGTGGATGTATGGGAGTGCTGTATATTATATATATGCATTGCTGTGGTCTAGGACTCCTACGAAGAAACGCTGAATAATTAGGGGGGGGGGGAAAGAAAGGATAGGATGTGGAATTTTTTCAAGTCAACATTCTTTATCTAAGTTCTTTATCTAACTTTATCCAAGTTCTTTATCTTTCCTTTAAACCCATCGCTATATGCCATTCCCTAGTAAGGGACCATGACATTATATTGGGCTTCAAATTTCGGGGAGTTCTGGATCACAGAGTGTTTCAACAATGGCAATGGAGGGATACTGGTATGGGATACCAATGACAGGTGATATATGGCTGACAGGGAGCTGTACAGAACATATGTCCAGGGTGCATGGTAATGATTGGATACACTCATAGTGGCAACAATTAAAATCCCAGCAGGGGGGGTACTGGGTTCCTGGCCAGTGGTGCTCTGTCGTGGTCCCTAGGGGAGCAGCGATAGTCTCCCAGGTACAGCGGCGGGGACCGGGAGGGAGTGAGGGTTCAACAGTGAGCCCCTGATGCTAATGACTATGCTTGTGAGCTGATAAACCTAAAATAAGAACAAGGCCTAGAGCAACATTGTGCCTGGGAATTTCCTCCTGTCAGCCTTCATGTTACTCAAATGTGGCCAGGCTCGAAGCCAAACTCAGCATGTAAATGCAATGCCTTCCCTCCAGCGTGGGACATGACACCCGGGGATGAGCCTCCCTGGCAACGAGGGACCACTATCAAATACCAACTGATGATGCAAGTGGAAAAGGACCTTATATGGAAGGTTCAATGCGGATCAGCAGAATATCCATGTCTACATAAAACAACATGACTTTAAAATGCTGTTTGACCTAAAGTAAGGGGGAAATGGAAAGGAGAAATGAGTTTATATGGCTACGAGTTTCTAAAAAAGAGTCTGGAGGCTGGCAGAAGGATTGCCCTCATGCACAACTGAGCAGAGTCAGAGAGACAGATAAAGCAGATACAACCCCCAGATATTGGTTCCTATGAAGGCTAAAGAGACCCATGAGAGTTATGGTCATGGCCGATGGGGTTTACTACCAGGGCAGATGGCCCCTCTCTGGAAATGGTGTTTATGTGTGATGAATCTGGACTCAGATGGGATCTCCCTTCATAAGACTTTCATACTAATCTGCTGGAGGTGCAGTTAACGTTGGGGTTTAAGATATAGTTAGGGGATTTGAATCTCTGGACTGATAATGTGATAGCCAGGTCCTGAGCCTCAACAGACTCCAGCACCTACAATCTGATTTATTGGACTTACCACACTCAGCTAAGATGGAGTTGAAGAAGGACAATCACCACACCATGGAGCCTAGAGTGATTACAACTGAAAATGGGAGGATGGCAGCCAGCATCCATGTGGAATCTGAGCCTCCTCTTGACATAGAGGTGCAATGGACACAACCAATCCAATGTCCACATAGAAGAGGTGGCATTGGATTGGGAAAAGTGGACATGGTGGACGATGGGTATGGGGAAGGGCAGGAAGAGATGAGAGGTGGGGGCGTATTTGGGATGTGGAGCTGCCCTGGATGGCGCCTCGGGGGTAATCACCGGACATCGTGGATCCTCACAGGGCCCACTGGATGGAATGGAGGAGAGTATGGGCCATGATGTTGACCATTGTATATGAGGTGCAGAGGTGCCCAAAGATGTACTTACCAAATCCAATGGATGTGTCATGATGATGGGAACGAGTGTTGTTGGGGGGGGAGAGGGGGGGTGGGGGGGTGGGGTTGAATGGGACCTCACATATATATTTTTAATGTAATATTATTACAAAGTCAATAAAAAATAAATAAATAAATAACACTAAAAAAAAAAGTAGTCAAAATTGATAATCACTGACCTGTGTTAAATCAGAGTTGGACCTATGCATAGTTGGAGCACATAGTGCTCCCTTTATAGGGGATGATGTAAAGGACAGATTTGCTTAAATTTCATCCCCACAACAACCAGTCCTTTGTGATGCCTGAAATTCCACTATTAGATGATCTTTAAAGCATAGATACTGTCTGTAAAAGGTCGCAGGGAATGAAAGAATATACCTAGAGTAGACAAGCCTTATGCTCAGGGTATGGCTCCTTAGAAAAACTGTAAAAAACTGTTTTATCTCTGAAACTCTTCCCATTCTGCTGATACACTTAAGATGTGATCCCTCCAAGGGAATGCTTACATTTCCTTAAGGGAGTAAAAGATCTAAAAATTGCCTTCCATGTTTCTCAGATTTCTTCATCAAGAAAATGAAAGCAGCATATTTTAATATAAATGGCCTGGTATGGAATAGGTATTTGATAAATGTACCAGTTCTTATTTCTCAGCAAATGGTGACCCAGTAAAGAAGTATCATTTTCGCTTTTCTTTAACAGAACTCCCCTACTCAATACCATCCCAAAGACTAGGAGAATTTTGGAGCCATTCTATTCTGACCCATTCCTGGTGCTTTCTCTTTCTTTTTGCTTATTTTATCCCTATCCACCTCTCTTAGTCAGCCAAAGGAGTGCTGATGCAAAAAATCAGAAATCCATTGGCTTTTATAAAAGGTATTTATTTGGGCCAGAAGCTTACAGTTACCAGGCCATAAAGCATAAATTACGTCCCTCACCAAAGTGTATTGCTTCATGCTGGCAAGATGGCTGCCAACATCTGCAAGGGCTCAGGCTTCCTGGGTTCCTCTCTTCCCAGGGCTTCCTTCTTTCTGGGCTCAGCTCCTCTGCTATCTCCACAATGCCAGTTGTAGACTATCAAACGGCTTGTTCTCAAGGACTTTTCTCTTTCCTCATGAACAAGCTCCTCTGTGTGCTTACTTCCCATGGGTTCAGCTCAAAACTTCAACTCCCTTCTCTTTGGTGTGGTTTCTCTGTGAGTCCCTGCCCCCTTGGTCCTAATAACTTTGCCCAATCAAAGCCTGAATGATTATTTAATGAAGTAAAAGTAAAATCTCTGAATCCAATATACTCTAAAATGCCTGGAGGGGCAAACAAATTTACAAACATGATCCAATATCTAGTTTTGGAATTCATAAACCATATCAACCTGCTACACCACAAGTCCCTTCCTCCTCTAATTTCCCACATCCACTTCACATTACTTTTCTTTTCTCCATCAATAGTTACTATAGTGAGTTCTGTTTGCATGTAGCAGATGAGAATAAGCAATTCAACCTGATGGCAAGTGACTTGCCAAGTAGACCTGATGGGTTGCAGGTCTCCTTCTGGCTATAGTGTGTGATTATTATTTTGATTAAGACTATGGAGAAAACAGTGACAACTAATACAGAAACACCAACGTATGTCCATCCTGGAAGCTTTTCTTACGGGCTTATCAGTTGGGCCTATTTAGTACTCACTATTACCCAACTCAGAGAGGCAGACAAAATGGCCCCTGACCATATATCACTCTTATTTGGAGGGAAGAAGAAAAATAAGGGCAGAATACAGTCTCTGCAGCTAAAAGAATTATGGAAATTTTCTAACTAGGTATCATCTCTTGGCAGAAAATGATGATAAAATTAGTCACTTGTATTAGAAATGAAGCTATACCCTATTGCTCCAAGTCTTCCAGGTCTTTCTGCTTTTACTCACACAAATGAGTTTCTGCTACAGTTGGCACCATACAGGCAATTGGACAAGAATAGTACAATCCCACATCACATCCTACTGTGTCTGCAAAGGGACTGTCAGCAGAATCCCAGCAGCAGGAGCAGCAGCTTCTGCATTTCTGGAAATGATGGTAGAAGCAGAGGAAACAAAACTGAATTCCCAGGACAAAGTGAAAATTCCTGGGGTCAGATGGAGTTTTTTGGGCTGGAAAGATCAAGGGTCAGAGATGGTAATGCCTGGCATGAGGGATGTAAACAGCAGCTTTTGTTGTTATTGTTAATAATGATAGAAATAGGTGCTATTGTTTATTGAATGTGGGCTAAGTACTGGGCTGGGTTCTTTACATGAATTATTTAATTCATTCTAACCACAAGCCTATGAAGCAGGTGCTTAACTATTATCCCCTCTGTTTTATGCATGGGTAGCATAAATTATTTCATTTTTAATCCTTTATATTGTGAAAGAAAGCAAAATAAAATTACATAAAACACAAATGTACAGCTCTAAAAATCATCATAAACAATACCAAAGTTGAGAAAGAAAATTGCCATGACTTATATACCCCTTTCATCCTCATATTTTTTTTATAACTTTACCACCCAAATATGTATTTCTAAACTCTCTAGTTTGGTTTTACCCATTTTTGAAAATTATGAAAACAGAAACTTTATGAATGGCTTCTTTTATGTAATATATTTGTGAGATTCATTTAGGTTGCTCTGTAGCTTTAGGTCATTAATTTTATTGCTTTATAACATAATATAAATATAGCACAAATTATTTATCCATTCTACTACTGATGACCATTTTAGTTGTTTTTAGTATTGTTCTGCTATAATTAAGCTTCTATGATTATTCTTTGGTATATCTTTTTGTGTCTATATGCATGCATTTCTTCAGAGTATATATCTGGGAGTAGAATTGTTGGGTGTATGTAATTTTCCACTTTGGAAGATAATTCCAAGCATGTTTCCAAAGTGGCATAGCAATTTAGTCTTCCAGCAATATATGGATTCTCTTGGTATTCTATATCTTCACCAATTCTTGGTATTGTCAGTCTTCTTAGTTTTAGTCATTCTGGAAAGATTGTAATTATGTTTTTTTTTTTCTTGGAGTTCCCTGATACCTAAACAAGCTTTTCTATGTGTCTATTGGCCACTTGGATTTTTTTCTTTTATGAATAGCATATTCAACCCTGACCTTTCCCATTTTTCTACCAGATTTTCTATCCATTTTTAAATTCTACATATATATATGTAACTTATTCTTTTTCTTTGCTTTTCCAAAGGAATTTTATAATTATTTGTAAAGTAAATTAAGTTTTTAAGAGTTTGGTATTTAATTGAATTTATAAGTCAATCTGGGGAGATTTGCTAGTTTATAATATTAGGTCTTAGAATCCATGAATATGGTATACGTCTATTTATTTGGGTCTTCGTGCATTGTTCTTTCAAATATGTTCTGTGGTTTTCTGCATAAAAGTCTTAATCAAGTTTTAGTAAGATTCATTCCAGTTATTTGATATTTTAATGCTACTGACAATATTATCTTTTATGAATGAAATTTTAATTCTGACACTTTGCTGCTAGTACACAAAACACAACTGATATTTTAAAACATTGATCTTGTATTCAATAACCTGTATAACTCACTTATGGTCTTTATCTTTGCATTTTTAAAATTTTCTATGTATACATCATATTATCTGCAAATAATGAAAATTTTATTTCTACCTTTCCAATTTATATATCTTTCTCCCTAACTTTCATCCCTGATTAGGACTCCAGGACAATGTTTAATAAAGTGTAACATATTGGGCATCTTCACTGTATGTCTAATTTTGCAGAGAAATCTTTCAGCATTTCATTAAGTAAGATGTTTATGTACTATAGATTTTCTAAGAGATATCCTTTATCACATGAAGAAAATTTCAATTGATTCCTAATTTGCTAAATTTTTAATGTAAAATTTTTGCATTTATTTAAATGATCATATGATATTTCTCCTTCATTTAGTTAATGTGAGGATTTACAAAAAATGATAGATTTTATTTAATAGGCTTTGTTTTTAGAGCAGTTTCCAATTTACAGAAACACTGTGCAGAATGTATGGAGAGTTCCCATTTTCTCCCTCCACCCTCCCCTATTGTTAACATCTTGCATAAGTGTGGTACATTTGTTAAAACTGATGAGCCAATACTGTTACATTACCTAAAGTCCATAGTTTTCATTAGGGTGCATTCTTTGTGTTGTACAGTTCTATTTGTTTAAACTGATGCACGATGTCATGTATCCACCATTAAATTATTGTACAGGGTATTTTCACTGCCCTAAAAAATGTGCTGTGCCCCTATTCATACATCCCCACCTTTCCCCAAACTCCTGATCTTTTTATTGTCTTCACAGTTTTGCCTTTTCCAGAATGCTATATTATTGGAATCATACAGTATGTAGCTTTTTCAGACTGGCTTCTTTCACTTAGCAAAATGCATTTAAGTTTCCTCCATGTCTCCTCACAGCTTGATAACTCATTTCTTTTTCTTAACAATACTCTAATGTATTGAAGTACCAGAGTTTGTTTATCCATTCAATTATTGAAAGACATCTTGGTTACTTCCAATTTTTGGCAATTATGAATAAAAATTCTATAAACATTCATGTGCAGGTTTTTGTGTGGACAAAAGTTTCCAACTCATTTGGGAAAATATCTGGAAACATAATTACAGGATTGTATTGTAAGCCTACGCTTAACTTTACAAGAAAGTGCCAGACTGTCTTTCAAAGTGGCTGAACAATTTTGAATTCCCACCAGCAATAAATGAGAGTTCCTATTGCTTCATCTCCTCACCAGCATTTGGTAGAGTCACTATTTCAAATTTTATCCATTCTAATGGATATGTAACGGTATCTCAGTTTTGTTTTAATTTGCAATTCCTTAATGGCATATGATGATGAACATCTTTTCATATTCTTACTTACCATCTGTATATCTCCTTTGGTCAAGTTATCTGTTCGGATATTTAGCCCATTTTGTAATAGGTTCCTTTTTTAACATTTTTGAGGTTTTTAAGAAAAATTACCAAAGGGTATTTAATTTGCTTCCAATTTTTGCAATAAGAAACAATAATATAAATCATTTCCAACATGCACAAGCATATTAGCAAAATTTCTATAGATGAAAATTCAAGGTGAAAAATATGGGCTCTTTACATTTTGATAGATTATTGCAGATCCCCAGCTACAGAAAATTTTACAATATACACTCCCAACAGTAAAAGAGAGTGGGTCCTTTAAACCCTCACCGACCTTTACTTCTATGACAACCTAAATGGCTAAAAGATCATGCATTCCTTAGGGCAGTATAGTATATCAAGCCCTCAGCATTGTTACAGTATCTATAAATCTGGTCCCTCAAGAAGTGAAAATTGATTGTCACTGTGCGCCCTGAGGGGAGGGGGAGAGAGGTATAGAATAAATGGAAGCAGGGCAACTGGGAGGCAATGGAAGTTCTCCACAAGATCATGCAACGATGGATATAGGACACGTTAACTTACACCAAAAGTGTATAAAAGTCTATTAGCTAAAATGTAAACCATAATGTAAAACATAAGGCAGCTAAAAATATAGAAATTTGTACAGTCTAAAATATAAACCATAATGTGAACCAAAATGGAGCCATGTTTGATAGTTATGTTTCAAAATCTGTACATCAGTTGCAGCAAAATAACATGAACATGTAAAAAGATAATTGCTGTGGAAAGGGGAAAAGGGTTTGATATAGGATATATGGGAGTCCTCTATATTGTATATGGGAATTACTGTGATCTAAAAATTTTTTAAAGACAAAATTTTAAAATTAGAAAAAATAAAATAAAAGAATGTAGACCTGAAGAAGAAATGAAAGAAAGTGCCTTGCCACGATACATACTAAGCAACACCTATTACACTCATGAAAGGCAAAATGTTTGAAACAAAACTTTATAATATTTTTCATTTTATTAATACACCATTCCTTTTATATAGTTAAAAGCTAACTGTACTTCCATGGCTATCAGTTCATGACTTTAGTTTGTTGTTGTTCTGAGTTACTGAGCAAATGACTTATAATTCTGGGTAAAACATTCCCATATCATGAAGGTCTGAAGTCTTATTGTTGAGTTTTAAAATTTCTTAGTATATTTTAGATATGTCACTTATCAACTATAGGTTTTTTACTTATATTTTATTAGAGATGTTGTGAACTTACAAAACAATCATACACATGTGTGGAATTCCCATGCAACATCCTTCCACCAACACGCTACTTTATTGTGGAACATTTATTACTAATTATTAGATAATATCATCATACTATTACCACTAGCTATGGTCTATAGTGTACATTTGGTATATTTTCCCATACCCCATATTATTAACACAGTACATCTTTGACATCGATGCAAGAATATTTCAGAATTCCTGTTAACTACAGTCCATAGGTTATATTAATTGTATTTCCCATGCTTCTCCACATTTTTACAATTTGCAGTAGCAATGTGCATTTGTTCCAGTTCATAGAAGGACAGTCTTGCATTTGTACTATTGAACACAATTCTCATGTACCTCTGGGTTCTATATGTTATATAGTCCCTAGATTATTCTCTAACTTTCTTTTTTTGTTCTCAAGTGCCATAACTGTTTATTTATTTATGTATTTTAATTAATTAATTAATTTTATTGTATTTTTTGAAGATACATAGATCAAAAAAATGTTACATTAAAAAATATGAGGTTCCCGTATAACCCATTCCCCACACCCTCCTCTCCTCCCACATCAACAACCTCTTTCATCATAGTGGCACATTCATTGCATTGGATTAATACATTCTGGAGTAATGCCACACAGCATGGAATTTAGTTTATGATGTAGTTTACACTCTCTCCCAGTCCATTCAGTGGGTTATGGCAGGATATATAACACCCTGCATTTGTCCCTGAAATATTCAGGACAACTCCAAGTTCCAAAAAATGCCCCCATATCACACCTCTTTTGCCTTCTCCCTTCCCTCAGCAACTCCCATGGCCACTGTCTCACATCAATGATACAATTTCTTTCATTGCTAGAGTCACAATTTTTCTATAGTCTACTCTTTTTCCATATTTTATTCCTCAATCCTGAGGCTCCTGGAATGGCGATGCCCACTCCATCTCTAAATTGAGATGGGACTTAGTTCCACATGACTGATGGATGATTCTCCTACCTTCAGTTGTAGACTCTCTTGGTTCCTTGATGTGGTGGTTGACCTCCTCACCTCCTTGTTAGCTGATATGGATAAGTCCAACGAATTGGAGAGTAGGTGTTACAACTCTGCTGAGGCTCAGGGCCTAGTTGGCACATGGACAGTCCAGACATTCAAATCTCCTGGGCATACACCAACCCCAGCACCAACCACAGGTTCAGTAAAAGTGACAGAAGAGGCATGTGTAGAGAAGTCACATTTGAGTCAAACTCCAACACTCTTAGGAACACAAATTCCAAAGTAGGGATGAATGGCAAGGCACTGAACTCCAGAGTATCTGCCATGACTATAGGACCTGGGTGTCTCTGTAGCCCTCAGGAGCACCACTACTTGGGGTTGTATCTACTTTGACTGTCTCTGAGTTCCTGCTGAGACGTGCATAAGTGCGACCACTCTGATAACCTCCCGGCTCATTTTAAAGTCTCTTAGCCATATAAACTCATTTGTCTTTACCATTTCCCCCTTTTATTCAAGATCTTTTTCTAGTTACCTCACCAGCCGGTGCTTGGTTGTAATCACTCAGTGTCAGGGAAGTTCATCACAATGTGTCATGGCCCACGCTGGAGGGAAGGTAATGCATTTATATGCTGAGTTTGGCTTAGAGAGTAGCCACATTTGAGCAACATGGAGGTTCTCAAAAGGTAACTTTTAGGCACCCTGCAGCTGTAGGCCAAGTCGAAATTTTAAGCACACAGTCTCATAAGCATAGTCACCAGTATCAAGGACCCATCATTGGACCATCCTTCTTCACTGGTCTTTGCCGTTGCACTTGGAGGATTGTTGCTGTTCCATTGGGTAATGTTACAGAGCTCCCCAGGATGGCAACTCAGTACTCCCTCTGTTATCATATGAAACTTTACCCACTATGCCAATACCCAAAGAACTTCCAAACATATCTATATACCCTATATCCATGCCCTGGAGAACTCCCTCCCACCCCTATATCCCCCAACAATGACACCCCACACCAAAGCTGCTCCCCTGCCATAGATGAACCCCTCTGTGATCCAAAACTTCTTCAAAAATGAAGCCTAATATATTACCAAATTCAATGAATAGGAAAATGAAATAATAATGGTAAGATTAAAGACTAGAAATAAAATACATAATAATTTAGAAAAACTAAAATAAAGTAAAAAATAAATTGGTGTATTAAAGAAATGAAAATTATAAAATTTTTTGACATTTTGACTTTCATCACTGTAATAGGTGTTGCCCTGTATGTACAGTGG
Source organism: Dasypus novemcinctus (assembly GCF_030445035.2). Lineage (NCBI taxonomy): Eukaryota > Metazoa > Chordata > Mammalia > Cingulata > Dasypodidae > Dasypus > Dasypus novemcinctus. The sequence goes on along the minus strand of NC_080704.1, from coordinate 68,300,565 downwards.
CAAGGCAATCTTTTCCATTTCTTCCTCAGTGTCTTATTTTTTAAAATTATATCTTCAAAAAAGTTTTTGGTCACAGTAAAGTCACATATAGAATATAGGAGGCTCCTTCCTTCCCAATATCCTCTCCCTCCTTCCCATTCTCCAGCAAAGATCTTTTTATGTGTGGTTGTTACATTTACTGCAACTAATGTACAAATATTGAAACATTACTACTAACCATGGTTACATTATGGTTTACATTAAGGTTTGCATTTTAGACTGTACACTTTTATAAATTTTTGGTTACTTCATGGTTTACATTTTAGACTATCCATCTTTATAAATGTTTGGTGAAATTTAACATGACCTGCATCGATAACTGCACGATCATCCAGAACACCTCCATTACCCACCATTACCGCCTCTTCTATCTACTCTATTCCTCTCTCCCCCAAATCTCCTGGGGCCCGCAGTGACAACCAAGCTTCAGTGCCTGAAGAACAAGATCCATAAATACCTGCAACGATTTTGAGGGATTGACAAACTACTCTGTCCTCCCCTATTGGGAGCCCCCCATGTTCTCGAGAGACAACCTCCCCTATGTTTGAGAATATCAGGCCTCCATGGATGGAGGTACAATACCTTCCTGCTCATTGTACGGGTCTCCACGCACTGATATAACACCGTATGATAAGAAGAGCACTCATACAATCACTAGGAGCCTGCCCCAGATGCACCCTGTGCCAGTTCCCCATCGAACAACTTAAACCTTTAACCCTTCCTTATTGTATTTTCTTTTTTTGTCTTTATTTATTTTAATGTTACATTAAAAAATTTGAGGTCCCCATATACCCCCCACCCCCTCACTCCACTCCTCCCATAACAACAACCTCCTCCATCATCATGGGACACTCATTGCCCTTGGTGAATATATCTCTGAGCACTGCAGTATCACATGATCAGTGTTCCACATTATAGTTTACACTCTCCCCTAGTCCACCCAGTGGGCCATGGCAGGACATACAATGTCCAGTAACTGTCCCTGCACCACCATGCAGGACAACTCCAAGTCCTGAAAGTGCCCCCATATCCCATCTCTTCTTCCCACTCCCGAACCTCAGCAGCTACCCTGGCAACTTTCTCTGTGTCAATGCTACATTTTCTTCCATTATTAATCACAATAGTTCATGAATAGAAAATCAGTAAGTCCACTCTAATCCATACTTTAGTCCTCCATCCTGTGGACCCTGGAATGGTTATGTCCACTCTACATATATTTTCTAAAGAGTTTTATCAACATTATAGTTTCAAACACATACCTGGCAATCTCCCGTGTTCACCTGCTCCCCCTAGCCTTTCCCCCAATTCCATGGATCATCTGACCCATTCTCCCAACCCTAGCCCCTTTAGCCAGCAAAGGCTAAACCAATAGTATTCTTATAACCCCGTCATACCCCTTCACTGAACAACTACTAGCCACCACTTTATCATAGATTTTTCCCATGTAGGCATTGGCTCACAACGTTCTCCCTCTCCATTGGCTGTAAGCCTATCTTCCAGTCTCTAGCTCTCTGAGACAGCCTGATTTGCTTAATTCATATCAGAGAGGTCGTATAGTATTTGTCCTTCAATGCCTGGTTTGCTTCACACAACCTAAGCTCCTCAAGATTCATCCATGTTATCACATGTGTTAGTACTGTATTCCTTCTTACCGCTGAGTAGTATTCCATTGTACACATATATCACATTTTGTTTATACATTCATCTGTTGGTGGGTATTTGGGTTGATTCCAACTTCTGGTAATAGCGAATAATGTCATTATGAACATTGTTGTGCATATGTTATGTCGTGTCCTTGTTTTCAGTTCTGGGTATATACCCAGCAGAGGAATTGCTGGGCAATATGGAAAACCTATACCTAGTTTTTTGAGGAACTGCTAAACTGTCCTGCACAATGGCTGGAGACTTTTACATTCCCTCCAGCAGTGGATGAGCATTCCCATTCCACCACATCCTCTCCAATACTTATAGTCCTTTGATTTTTTATTTTTTGTCTTTGTTTTTTTTAATGTTACATTTTAAAAAATGAGGTCCCCATATACTCCCCACCCCCCTCACCTCACTCTTCCCCACACAACAACTACCTCTTTCATCATCACAAGACATTCATTGCATTTGGTGAATACATCTCTGAGCACCACTGCACCTTATGGTCAATGGTCCACACCATAGCACACAATCTCCCCCAATCCACCCAGTGGGCCATGGGAGGACATACAACATCTGGTAACTGTTCCTGCAGCATCAACCAGGACAACTCCAAGTCCCAAAAATGCCCCCACATCATATTGCTAACTCCCACTCCCTACCCTCAGCAGCCACCATGGCCACATTCTCCACACAAATGCCACATTTTCTTCAATTACCAATCACAATAGTTCATGAATAGAATATCAGTAAGTCCACTCTAATCGATACTCTATTCCTCCATCCTGTGGATCTTAGAATGGTTGTGTCCACTCCACATCTATATCAAGAGGGGGCCTAGATTCCACATGGATGCTGAATGCAATTCTCCTGCTTTCAGTTGTAGGCACTCTTGGCTCCCTGGTGTGGTGGTTGACCTTCACCTCCATGTTAGCGGATTAGGGTAAGTCCAGTAAACCAGAGTGTAGGAGTTGCAAGTATGTTTAGTCTCAGGGCCTGGTTATCATATAGTCAGTCCAGAGATTCAGGTCCCCTGGGTATACATTAAACCCCAGCACCAACTACAGTTCTGGTAAAAGTAACAGGAGAGACTTGTGGGCAAAGATCACATCTAAGTCCAGCTCTATCACACAGAAACACAAACTCCAAAGTAGGGCCAACTAACATGGCACTGAACTCCATCTGCCATGACCATAGAACCTGTGGGTCTCTGTAACCCTCAGTAGAGCCAATACCTGGGGTTGTATCCACTTTATCTGTCTCTGGGACTCTGCTCAGCTGTGCATAAGGCTTCTCCTCTGATAACCTCCTGGCTCTTTTTGGAGACTCATAGCCATATAAACTCATTTGTCCTTTCCATTTCCCCCTTTTATTCAGGTCAAAAAACATTTATAACTCCTGGTGTTATGTAGATTGAGATATTCTGCTGGTCCTGGTTGACCCTTTTATTCAAGATCATTTTCTTTTTTCTTTTTTTGTCTTTATTCTTTTAATATTACATTTAAAAATATGAGGTCCCCATATACCTGCCACCCTCCTCACCCCACTCCTCCCCCCATAACAACAAGCTCTTCCATCATCATGAGACATTCATTGCATTTGGTGAATACATCTCTGAGCACTGCTGCACCTCATGGTCAATGGTCCACATCATAGCCCACACTATCCCATGTTCCACCCAGTGGGCCATGGGAGGACATACAATGTCCAGTAACTGCCCCTGCATCACCATCCAGGACAACTCCAACCACTGAAAATGCCCCCACATCACATCTCTTCCTCCCACTCCCTACCCCCAGCAGCCACCGTGACCTCTTTCTCCACACCAATGCCACATTTTCTTCTATTACTAATCACAATAGTTCAGCAGTAGAATATCAGTAAGTCCACTCTAATCCATACTCTATTCCTCCATCCCACCAGCCTAATGGGTGTAAGATGGTATCTCATTGTAGTTTTGATATGCATTTCCCTAATAGCTAGTGATGATAATCTTTTCATGTGTTTTTTAGCCATTTGTATTTCTTCTTTGGAGAAGCATCTGTTCAAATCTCTTTCCCATTTTTTAAATGGGTTAATTGTTTTTTTTTATTTTCAAAATATAGGATTTCTTTATGTATGATGGATATTAAGTTCCTGTCAGATATATGGTTACTAAATATTTTCTCCCATTCGGTAGTCTTTCACTTTCATGATAAACTCCTTTGACGTGCAAAGGTTTTACTTTTGAGGAGGTCCTATTTAAAAAAATTTTTTTTCATTGCTTGTGCTTTCAGTGTGAAGTTCATGAAGCCATTTCCTATTACAAGGTCCTGTTGATGCTTTCTTACCTCAGTGCTCAAGCAATTACATCTAACACAACGTTAAATAGGAGTGGTGATAGTGGACCTCCTTGTCTTTTTCCAGATTGCATTGATTGCTTTTTTTTAAGTTTGAACGATCCTTGCATACCAGGGATGAAACCCATTTGATTGTGGTATATAATTCACTTGATGTGTTGTTGAATATGATTAGCAAATATTTTGTTGAGGGTTTTAACATCTAGTTTCATTAAAGAGATTGGTCTGTAATTTTCCAATCTCGTGCTGTCCTTCTTTGGCTTTGGTATTAAGGTAATGTTGACATCATAGAATGAGTTAGGCAATGTTCCTTCTATTTCCATTTTTTTCAAAGAGTTTAAGTAAGATTGGCATTAGATCTTTCTGGAATGTTTGAAAGAACTTACGTATGAAGCCATCTGGCCTGGGGTTCTTCTTAGTTGGGAGGGTTTCAATGACTGGTTCTATCTCTTTATTTGTGATTGGTTTATTGAGATCATCAATTTCTTCTTTCACCAATGTAGGCTGCTTGTGTGTTTCTAGGAATTTGTCCATTTCTTCTAAATTGTCCTTCTTGTTGGCATTTAGTTTTTCAAACTATCCTCTTATGATAGTCTTTATTTCTGTGTGGTCAGTGGTGCTATTTCCTTTCTCATTTTTTATTTTGTGTATTTGCACCTTCTCTATTTTTTTCTTTGTTAGTCTAACTAAGGGTGTGTCGAATTTATTTTATTTTATTTCTTTATTGTCCATAGCATACACTTGGTATATTTTTCCATACACCCCTTATTATTAACATTATGTACATTTGTTCATGACAGAACACTCATATTTGTACTGTTAACCATAGTCCATTTTTCACGATTTATAAAGTTGTCTTATTTTCTATTTCATTTATAAAAAATAAAACAAAGAGCTGGTTCTTGAGAAAATCGTGAAAAGTTGTCTTATTTTCTATTTCATTTCATTCTGCTCTAATCTTTGATATTTCTTTCTTTCTTTTTCCTTTGACTTACTTTGTTGTTTTTTTTTCACTAACTTCTCCAAGTGTTTTGTTAGATCTTTGATTTTACCCTTTTCTTTTTTTTTAATATATGAATTTATGACTATGAATTTACCTCCCATTACAGCTTTGCTACATCCCATTATTTTTTCCTTATTTTAGCATATTTTTATTGTCTTTTTAAAAAAGATTTATTTATTTCTCCTCCCATCCCCACTGTCTGCTACCTGTGCCCATTTGCTGTATGTTCTTCTGTGTCTGCTTGTTTTCTCATTAGGTGGCTCCAGCAACCAGTCCTGGGACCTTCCAGAGTGGGAGAGAGGTGATCAATCTCTTGTGCCACCTCAGGTCTTTGGTCTGCTACATCTTTTATTATCTCTCCTCTGTGTCTGTTTTTGTTGCATCATCTTGCTTCACCAACCTTCTGCATTGAATGGCACTCCTGTGCAGGGTAGCACTATTATGTAGGGCAGCAGTCATGCATGGGGCAGCACTACTGTGGGAACTGGCACTCCTTGTTGGCCAGCTCACCATGTGGACCAATTTATCTTCACCAGGAGGCCTTGGGCATCAAAGCTTGCACCTCCTCTATGGTAGACAGAAGACCTACTGCTTGAGTCACATCCATTGCCCTGTCTTTTTTTTAAAGATACATAGATCACACAAAATGTTACATTAGAAAATAGGGAGGAAGGCAGGGCAAGATGGCATCTGAGTGAGTGCACCTCATAATCTCTCCTGCAAAGAAGTGGCTGAGTAGGGTTGGAGTCCTGCTAGACTGGGCTGTTTAAGGTACTTGCAGGGCAGGAAGTGTCTGGATGTCGATTTAGTGGGACAGTGACAGAGGAGATTCTTGCAAGAGGTAGAATTTTGGGTCTCTTTCACGGAGGTCGGGGCTGTGGGTGGGACCCTTCCCCCTGGGGCTGGTGGCCTGGCGGCAGTGATTCCTGAAAACATTGTTGTGCTGGGGAATTCCCAAGCCCTGAGTGGGCTGTTTCAGGGGCTTGCAGAGTGGGAGGTGTCTGAAAGTCAATTTGTTGAGACTGAGATGGAGGAGATTATTGTGAGAGGTGGAATTTTGGGTTTCTGACACAGAGGTCAGAGGTCCTGGGTGGAGCTCCTCCCCCTAGGGCTGTTGGCCAGGCAGCGGTGATCCCTGGTATCTTTGCTATGTGGGGTGTTCCCAAACCCTGAGCAGGCTGTTTCGGGGCCTTGCAGGGCAAGAAGTGTCTGGATGTCGATTTGGTGAGACAGTGACAGAATTCTTGCAAGAGGTGGAACTTTCAGTTTCTGACATGGAGGTCACAAGTTGTAGGTGGAACTCCTCTCCCTAGGGCTGGCGGCCTGTTTGTGGTGGTCCCTGAAATCATTGTTGTGCAGCGGCACTCCCAAACCCTGAGCGGGCTGTTTCAGGGGCTTGCAGGGCAGAATGTGTCTGGATGTCAGTTTGGTGAGACCGTGACAGAAGAGATTCTTGTGAGAGGTGGAATTTTGGGTTTCTGACACAGAGATCAGGGGTTGCAGGCGGGACACCTCCCCCTAGGGCTGGTACCCAGCTCCAGGGATCTCTGAAGACTGTGTTGTGCTCCAGTGCTCCCAGGAATCCTGTTAACTGATTTCATGGTTCCCAGGTCTGTTTCCCCAGAATTCACCATGCCCTGAGGTCCATCTGAGGTCCTTGATTACCATAGCCCTCGGCATTTGTGTTTGATTGTTTGTTTTTGTCTTGGTTCCTAATATTGCATTGTCTCCTGATCTTTTTGACTGTTTTATTCCCCAAGGTCCTTTTTTGTTTATTTAGTTTTTTCTTCTCTTATTCAATTTCTTGCTTGTTTCCCGGCCTTTTCTTTGCCCACTCCCTTTTTTCTTCTCTTTTTTTCTTTTCTCTCTTTTTCTTCTTATTTTACTTTATTTTCATTATATAATAGGTGCTGCAGGGAGAGCTTCACACTTGCTGTGTTTCCTCATTCTCCATTTCCGCTTTTCTGTGTGTATTGATTTTGGTCACCTACACTATCCCTTTTCCCCCACATCTCTCTATCCTCCATCATCTACTGTTTCTCTCACATTCTACCTCCCTTTCTTTGGCCCCTAAATCATCTGACTTTTAATTTCTAATACCTTTGTTCTGTTTTCTGCCTTTTATCCACTCTTGATATTATTGTCTTTCTTTTCTCTTTCCCACTCTCATGGAAACACTGACCTTTTAACTAATACTATATTCCTCCCCATATTCAGTTGACTGTCTCATTATACGTACTCTATTTACTGCTATAAATCTACACAACTTACATGAGTCTAATATCCATTCTCCTAGATCTCACATTTTTCCTCTGTTAACATTTATTACCAATACTACTTTATACATTTTCTTTTCTTACTAATTTTGCTTCCCCTGGCCCTAATATTTTCCTTCAAAGTTAACTTAGCCAGCAACAAGTAAATAGAGCAAGAAGAACAAAGTGAAAAAAAGAAGACATAACACATAAACATGAACAAAAACTAATTAATCCCCTAGAGTAGAAAAAGAAGCTGTCTTTTTTCCCATTTTTTAAATGGGTTGTTTATCTTTTTATTTTCAAGATATAGGAATTCTTTATTTATGAAAGTTATAAGTCTCTTATCAGATATATGGTTGCCAAATATTTTCTCCCATTGTGTAGGTTCCCATTTTACTTTCTTGACAAACGCCTTTGAGGTGCAGAAGGCTTTAATTTTGAGGAACTCCCATTTATCTATTTGTTCTTTTGGTGCTTGTGTTTTGGTGTGATGTTCATGAAGCCATTTCCTATTACAAGGTCTTGAAGATCTTTCCCTACACTGCTTTCCAAAGTCTTTATGGTCTTGGCTCTTATATTTAGATTTTTGATCCATCTTGAGTTGACCTTTGTATAAGGTGTGAGATGGTAATCCTCTTTCATTCTTCTACCTATGGATATCCAGTTCTCCAGGCACCATTTGTTGAATAGGCCATTCTCTCCCAGTTGAGAGGATTTGGTGGCTTTATCGAATATTATATGGCTATATATATGAGGTTCTATATCAGAACTTTCAATTTGACTCCATTGGTCTGTGTGTCTCTCCTTATGCCAATACCATGCTGGTTTCACTACTGTAGCTTTGTAGTATGTTTTGAAGTCAGGTAGTGTGATTCCTCCAATTTCGTTTTTCTTTTTCAATATCTTTGGCTATTTGGGGCCTCTTTCCTTTCCAAATAAATTTCATAGTTAGTTTTTCTAGTTCCTTAAAGAAGGCTGTGTTGATTTTTATTGGGATTGCATTAAATGTGTAGATCAGTTTTGGTAGCATACACATCTTAATAATATTTAGTCTTCCTATCCATGAACAGGAAATATTCTTCCATTTATTTAGGTCTTTGATTTCCTTGAACAGTCTTGTATAGTTCTCAGTGTATAAGATTTTTACATCTTTAGTTAAATTTATTCCTAAATATTTGATTTTTTTATTTACCATTGTGAATGGCATTTCTTTCTTGATTTCCTCCTGATCTTGCTCATTATTGGTGTACAGAAATGCTACTGATTATTGTGCATTGATTTTATAACCTGTGACTTTACTAAACTCATTTATGATTTCTAGAAGCTTTGTTGTAGACCTCTCAGGGTTTTCTATGTATAGGGTTTATTGGACTTACCCCACTCAGCTAACATGGAGTTGAAGAAGGTCAACCACCACACCATGGAGCCAAGAGTGCCTACAAGTGAAAGCAGGAGGGTTGCATCCAGTATCCATGTGAAATATAAGCCCCCTCTTCACATAAATGTGGAATGGACACAACCAATCCAAGGTCCACAGAGAAAATGTGGCATTGGTGTGGGAAAAGTGGCCATAGTGGCTTCTGTGTGTGGGGAATAGGAGGAAGAGGTGAGATGTTGAGGCATTTTCGGGACTTGGAGTTGTCCTGGGTGGTGCTGCAGGGACAATTACTGGACATTGTAGATCCTCCCATGGCCCACTGGATGGAACATGGGAGAGTATGGTCTATGATGTGGAGCATTGAACATGAGGTGCAGTGATGCCAAGAGATGTACTCACCAAATGCAATGGATGTGTCATGATGATGGGGGAGAGTGTTGTTGTGGGGGGAGTGGTGGGGTGAGGGTGGTGAGGGTGAATCGAAACCTCATATTTTTTAATGTAATATTTTTTTTTAAAAAATGAATACATAAAATAAAATGTGCTGTATGATTGAATAAAAAAAATAGAAAAAGAAGCTAAGGAAATGATTAAATCCATCAAGAAAAATTGCGGTCACCCCTTGGGCTTAAGTGTGGTTTGCTGGCCTGGCGGGGGAGCGGCCGTGGCAGTCCAAGCCACTGCCCCCATAATAGGGTGGCTGGTCGGACTCACCGCCACCCCCGAAGGGACCTCGGCATGGGCGCAGAGTGCCCTCGGGTCTCCCCTTCTCGGCAGCCATGCCTCCGCGGCCGCCCCTCCCCCGGATGGTGCCACACAATGCCTGTGGGGCGGCACCCTTCTTCTTCTTTCTCCCTGCGCAGGCGCAGGGTGGAAAATTCCAGTCTGCCCTTTTCCCCTCCCCCGACAGCAGCAACAGCCAGGCGTGGGCGGAGAAATCCAGTCTGCCCTTTTCGCCTCCCCCGACAGCAGCAAAAGCCAGGCGTGGGCGGAAAAATCCAGTCTGCCCTTTTCCCTCCCCCCGACAGCAGCAACACCCAGGTGTGGGCGGGAAACTCCAGTCTGCCCTCCACCCCAGCAACAGCAGCCACCAATCCCTAAACCCTGCCCCTTCCCCCAGCAACAGCGACAGCCAATCCCTAACCACCACCCCTCCCCCGCCCAGTACCGCTCACTGACCTTTCACCGGCAACCAATCAGAACAGGGCGTGGCTTTGACCAATCAGCCTTCCCCAGCCCCTATAAAACTGTTGCCTCTCCCTCAGTAAAGTGGACTTGCGTGTTTACCTTGTCTCCGCGGTAGTTCTTCTGCCGTGCGCCCTCCAGTCCTGAGAGCCCCCGACAAGGGCCTTGCCTCCCTTGTCCCCAGTTCGTCTCCTGCTTGTCCGGGCGACCCCTTCATCGCCTGCTTCTCCGGGAGACCCCTTCATCGCCGGCTTCGCTGGGTGACCCCATCAGCCGAACCGCGCAACCCCTTGTGAGACCGATCCCTCGTCTGCTGCCGGACCGACCCCTCATCCCAAGTGGGACCGACCCTTCGTCCCAAGCGGGACCGACCCCTCATCCAGAGCTGGACCGACCCCTCATCTGCAGCCAGACCCCACCTCTACCGACCTAGCAAGCCGCCGCAGCTGGCGCCCAACGTGGGGCAAAGCAACCCCACCACAGCACAACGTGGGGCAAGGCAACACCACCACAGCCTCACTCCATAACCTGGCGCCCCCTCCCCCTCCTCTCTTCTCTCCGTGGGGCTTCTCTCATGCAACATTGCTGCTACCTGAGCCTTGGCTACCTCATACGATCCACGGCGGTCTGGGAGAATCGCTGGATGGCTTTCTCCTTCCATGTCGGGGGCTGATACCGACCCGCTATGATTAAGAGGAGCCTTGGATTTCTCGGGAGCACACGCTTGCATGTCTGAAGTAACCCTACCATAGCCCTACGCTCTCCTCTCTTCTCACCCCTATCTTTTCACTCTGCATTGCTGCTCCTGAACCTTGGTGACCTCATACGATCCACGGCGGTCTGGGAGAATCGCCGGATGGCTTTCTCCTTCCATGTCGGGGGCTTATACCGACCCGCTATGATTAAGAGGCGCCAATAAAACTCTCAGGAGCACGTGCCTGAGCACCTCACCCCTGCCTTCACCTCTGCCTCCTCCCCTCCGCGCTTGCTCCCCTTTGCCTTGCTCCACTGCTCGTCGTTCCGCCCTCCCCTCGTCGGGGCCTTCTCTTGGCCCGCGACCACCGTCGGAGTCCCATCGGCTCCGACCCCTCGTCTCACCGTGCACCTCGGCTCCCATCGCCATGCTCTCAAGGTAAGGGCCCCTTTTCTTATCGGCTCCAAAAGGCCATTAGCAATGGGTAACATCCTATCTGCTTAGCAAGCCCCGCAAGTTCGGGCCCTCACCGGTCTCCTAGACACTCACCGGTGTAAGATCTCTTTCAAACAGCTTCAAGTATATTGGGACCTTCTTCTCCCCTTTAATCCGTGGCTTACCACGTGTCAGCTTTGGGACCCGGACACCTATACTCGCCTTATAGATAGGGTCACTTCTGCTGTGGAGCATGAAGGTAAAAGATTCCCTCCTGGCTTATTACAGGCAACATGAAGTCCAGAAGAAATCTTGAAGGGTATAATCTATGATATGCTATATAAAAAAGGATTTAAAAGCAGCTATACCAAGAAAGTAAGAATTATGAGTCAACTGTAAATAAATTATATATTTCTGTTAATGTGTTGTAATTGTTCTGTGTTTGTCTGTCTGTTCGTTCAATGTCAACGTATATTGTGATACCTCCGGATGGTAAATATAAATTACTAGAAATCTTTAAAAGAGCTCTATTCAAATAGCCAAAAATTAAATAAGCGCTTATATTAATACTTAAGTTTATTATATTAATACATAAGTTTAAATGTTAATAAGATATCTACAATTTTAAAAAAAATTGTAAGTCTTAATTAACAAAATTAACTGTACGTCTTCATAAAAAGTTGTTCTTGTCTAGATTAAAATGAATAACTTATTTTTCTTCACAGAATACTATAAAGAATGTAAAACTTATATGAATATTAAAAAGGTTAAAAGTTTGTAAAAATGCTAACGGAAATGTAATAAGTTTTGCAAAAAGACGTATTTTGTCCTAAAGTAGGATGGCTAATTTTTCATAAACTCTTGAAATTTAATTTGCATGCGGCAAGTGTAAAAGGTATTGTGATAACTTTACGTAAGGGAATGTGTTCTGTAAAGATAAAATTTATCTTCAATAGTTTACATTAAGGTATTAAATGGCTAATTCCAAAAGGTCATTCTTAAATATATATATATGTAAAACTAAATTGATGATAATAATAATAAAAATTAATTTTATAACAGGAAAGATTAACAGCAACCAAGCTCCCCTGCCAACTTGCTTTTAGGAAACGGTTTCTAATATTGCATGCTACTAAGTATTTAAAGAAAAGCCGCTGCAAAAAATGATGACCAGAGAGCAACAAAAAACTACAAAACAAACCAATAATCAGGAAAACATGACTGAATCCAATGAACAAACTAAAAACAGGAAGGGGAAGAGAACATTGGACAAGTAATTAAAGAACTCAAAACATATATTAGAGAGCAATGCAATGAAGTAAAGGAAGAAATGAACAATATGAAGAAAACACTTGGAAAGGAAATTGCAGACATATGCAAAAAAGATATCAGATATGATGGTGATGAATACCACAGTTCAAGAAATCAAAAATACACTCTCAGCAAATAGCAAGAGATTAGAAATGGCAGAGGAGAGAATTTGCGATGTGGAAGACAGTACATCTGAAATCAAACAGATAGTAGAATTGATCGATAAAAAGATAGAAAAAATCCAGCTAGGTCTTAAGGATATGAATGACAATGCAAAATGAATAAACATACATATTATAGGCATTCCAGAACAAGAAGAGAAGGGAAAGGGGATAGAAGGGGTGTTGGAGGAAATAATGGCTGAAAACTTCCCAAATCTACTGAGAGAGGTGGATGTACATGTCCAGGAAGCACAACACACCCCAAACACCATAAATTCCAACAGGCCCACCCCAAGATATATACTTGTCAAATTATCCAATGCTCAAGACAAAGAGAAAATTCTAAAAGCAGCAAGAGAAAAGAACACCATCATTTACAAGGGAGGCTCCATAAGAATAAGTGCAGATTTCTCATCTGAAACCATGGAGGCAAGAAGGCACTGGTATGATATAGTCAAGGTAATAAAAGAAAAAAAATCCAACCAAGAATACTCTATCCAGCTAAACTAACATTCGAAAATGATGGAGAGTTCAAAATATTCACAGATAAACTTAAACTAAGAGAGTATGCCAGCAAGAACACTGCCCTTCAAGAAATACTAAAGGGAGTTCAGCAGGAAGAAAGAAAAAAACAGGAGAAGCAGAGTTGGAGGAGAGTGTAAGAGCAACAAAAAAGACAAAAAGAGAAGGAAAAAAAACAAACAAAATATGACAAACACAAGTCCAAAGAATGTATGGATAACATAAATATTTTCCTTCAAAGTAATAACACTGAATGTCAATGTATTAAACTCACCTGTCAAGAGATTCAGATTGGGAGATTGGATAAAGAAATATGACCTATCTATATGCTATCTATAAGAAACACATCTTAGACCCAGGGATTCATGGAGTTTGAAAGTGAGTGACTGGAAAACAATCTTATAAGCAAACAATAACCAAAACAAGGTAGGAGTAGCTATATTAATATCAGACAAAATAGACTTTAAATGTGAAAAAATTGTGAGAGACAAAGAAGGATACTACCTGTTAGTGAAAGTGATAATCTTTCGACAAGAATGAACAATCATAAATATTTATCCTCCTAACAAGGGCACCTCCAAATATGTGAGGCAAAGACAGGATAAACTAAGTGAAAGAAAGATGCCTCTACAAATATAGTGGAAGAATATGTCAACTTTGGACAGAATACATCAAAAGAGAATCAATAAATAAACCAAAACGTTGAACAGTATATTAGAGGAGCTGGATCTAATAGACATATACATATCATTACACTCGAATACAGCAGGATATACATTTTTCTGAAGTTCACATGGATCATTCTCCAAGATAGACCATATGCTAGGCCGCAAAGAAAGGCTCAATGAATTCAGAAAGATTGAAATCATACCAAAAAATATCTCTGACAACAGTGGAGTGAAACTGGAACTCTGTAAGGTCCAGAGGCCCAGATTTCACACCAAGATATGGAAATTAAACAGGACGCTCTTAGAAAAACAGTGGGACAAAGAGGAAATCTGAAAAGAAATTAATAACTACCTTGAAACTATTGAAAATGATAACACAACATACCAAAACTTATAGGATGCAGCAAAAGTAGTACTGAGAGGGAAATTTATAGCTTAATTCATACATCAAAAAAGAAGAAAGAGCAAAAATTGAGGAACTAACTGCACTTTGGAGGAATAAGAAAAAAACAGCATTAAATCCCACAGGAAGAAGAAAGAAAGAAAGAACAAAGATAAGAACAGAACTGAAAGATAAAGAAAATAAGAAAGCACTTGAAAAGATTTTTAAAAACCAAGAGCTTGTTCTTTGAGAAGATCAATTAAATTGACAAACACTTAGCTAGACTAACAAAGAAAAAAAAGATAAGATGCAAATACACAAAATAAGAAATGAGAAAGGGGATATCACCACTGACCCCACAGAAATAAGGAATATCATAAGAGAATACTTTGAAAATTTATATTCTGACAAAAATGATATTTCAGAGGAAATGGACAAATTCCTAGAAACACATAAGCAGCCTATATTAATGGAAGAAGAAATTGATGATCTCAACAAACCAATCACAAGTAAAAAGATAGAATCAATCATAAAAACCTCCCAACTAAGAAAAGCCCAGGCCCAGACAGTTTCACAGATGAATTCTACAAAACATTCCGGAAAGAACTAATACCAATCATGCTGAAACTCTTCCAAAATATCAAAAAAGAAGGAACATTACATAACGCATTCTGTGATGTCAACTTTACCCTAGTGCCAGAGCCAAACAAAGACACCATAAGAAAGGAAAATTACAGAACCATACGCTAATGAACCTAGATGCAAAAATCCTCAACAAAATACTTCCTTACCATATTCAACAACCCTTTAAATGAATTATACACCATCACCAAGTGGGATTCATTCTGGGTATGCAAGGATGGTTTCAACATAAGAAAATCAATCAATGTAATATACCATATAAACAGATTGAAGGGAAAAAATCACATGATTCTATTTATAGATGCAGAAAAAGCATTTGACAAAATACACCACCCTTTCTTGATAAAAACACTGCAAAAGATCAGAATATAAGGAAACTTTCTTAACATGATAAAGAGCATATATGAAAAACACACAGCCAACATCTTTTACAATAGTGAAATCCTAAAATCCTTCCCTCTAAGATCAGGAACAAGACAAGGATGCCCACTATCACGTTTTCTATTTAACATTGTCTTAGAAGTACTTTCTTGAGCACTGAGGCAAGAACCAGATATAAAAGGCATTCAAATGGGAAAGGAAGAAGTCAAAATTTCATTATTTGCAGATGACATGATCCTATACATACAAAACCCTGAAAGGTCTTCAACAAAGATTGTAGAATTCATAAATGAGTTCAGTAAAGTCACAGGTTATAAGATCAATGCGCAAAAATCAGTAGCATTTCTGTACGCCAATAATGAGCACGCTCATGAGGAAATCAAGAAACAAATACCTTTTACAATAGTCAATAAAAAAATCAAATACCTATGAATAAATTTAACTAAAGATGTAAAAAACTTATACACAGAGAACTACACAACACTATTCAAGGAAATCAAAGAAGACCTAAATAAATGGAAGAATATTCCCAGTTGATGGATAAGAAGATGAAATATTATTAAGATGTCTATCCTACCAAAACTGATCTACACATTAAATACACTCCCAACATAAATCAACACAGCATTCTTTAAGGAACTAGAAAAATTAGCTATGAAATTTATTTGGAAAGGAACGAAGGCTTGAATAGGCAAAGACATGTTGAAAAAGAAAAATGAAATTGGAGGAATCACACTACCTGACTTCAAAACATACTACAAAGCTACAGTAGTGAAAAAAGCATGGTATTGGCATAAGGAGAGACACACAGAGCAATGGAACCAAACTGAGAGTTCTAATATAGATCCTCGTATATATAGTCATATAATATTTGATGAAGCCATCCACCCTCTGAAATGGAAGAGAATGGCCTATTCAACAAATTATGCATAGAGAAATAGATATCCATAAGTTAAAGAATGAAAGAGGATTACCATCTCACACCTTATACAGAATTCAACACAAGATGGATCAAAGACCTAAATATAAGAGCTAAGACCATAAAAACTTTGGAAAGCAGTGTAAGGAAACCCCTACAAGACCTTGTAATAGGAAATGGCTTCGTGAACTTCACACCAAAAGCACAAGCAGCAAAAGAACAAATAGATAAGTGAGCCTTCCTCAAAATTAAAGCCTCAAAAGAGTTTGTCAAGAAAGTGAAAAGAGAGCCTACACAGTGGGAGAAAATATTTGGTAACCATATATCAGATAGGAGACTTATAACCTGCATAGATATAGAACACCTGTATCTTGAAAATAAAAAGACAAATAACCCATTTAAAAAATGGCAAAAAGATTTAAACAGACACTTCTCCAAAGAAGAAATACAAATGGCTAAAAAGCACATGAAAAAAATGCTCCAAATCTCTAGCTATCAGGCAAATGCAAATCAAAACTACAATGAGATACCATCTTACTCCCATAAGATTGAAAGCTATGAAAAAATCAGAAGACTACAAATGCTGGAGAGGATGTGGAGGAATGGGAACACTCATTGGTTGGTGGGAATGAAGAAGGATCCAGACATTCTGGAGGACAGTTTGGCAGTTTCTCAAAAACTAGCCCTAGACTTGCCATAGGACCCAGCAATCCCACTGCTGGGTATATAGCTAGTAGAACTGAAAACAAGGACTCAAACCGATATATGCATACTAATGTCCACAGCAGCATTGTTCATTATTGCCAAAAGTTGGAATCAACCCAAATGCCCATCAACAGATGAATGGATAAATAAAATGTGGTATATACATACAATGGAATACTACTCAGCTTTAAGAATGAATACACTACAAACACATGTGATAACATGGATGAATCTTGGAAACCTTATGTTGAGTGAAGCAACCCTGGAATTGAAAGACAAATACTACGTGACCTCAATGATATGAAAAAAGTAAACCCAAGCTGCCTGAGAGAGCTAGAGACTGGATAATAGGCTTAAAGCAAATGGGGAGTAGAGGAAGGATGTAAGCTGACACCTACATGGGTGAAATATATGATAAGCTGGAGGTAATGTTTGTACAAAGAAGGGATAAAGTGGGGGCATAGTGCTACATTTTTGTGGGGCTTTGCAGGCTTGAGGGGGGCTAGGGATGGGAGTATGGGTAATATTGCCGAAGAAATTGAGGGGAGGGTGGGGCAACTTATGAACATAGGAGATTGTCAGGTATTTGGTTGAGAGTATATTGTTGAGAAAACTTTTTCAAAAATATTGTAAGGAAAGTTACCTATTTAAGATGCTTAAAGGGGATAATCTGATGCAGGATAATCTCCTAGGGAATATGTGAATGCTCATTTTGCCATAGTGGGTTATATCATTGGATAGAGATCCACATAATGAGAGTGAAGGTATACTCACATCCTGGGGAAGACTGATGCCATCAAATAGAGGGAATTGTATCTCTCAAGAAAAATAGTGGCTCCCAGTGCATTAGAGCAGTTGAGCATGTCAAGCCCTCAACACTGTTGCAAGTATCTTTGAACATGTCCCTTCAAGCAAGGATGATTGACTGTCACTGTGGGCCCTAAGGGGAGGGAGAAAGAGGTATTGAATAGATGGAACGAATGTAACTGTGTAGGCAAAAGAAGTGTTTCACAAGAGTACACAAGCATGGATATAAGACATGTTAAATTACACCAAAAATAGATAGGGGCTGATAGTCTAAAATGTAAAATGATAATGTAAACCTAAGATAACTAAAAATTTAGAAAATTGTATAGTCTAAAATATAAACCACAATGTAAACACAAATGTTACCTTGTTTGAAAGCTATTGTCTCAATATCTGTACATTAGTTTCAGTAAATATAGTATGAATATGTAAAAAGACTATTGCTGTGGAAGCGAAAAGGTTTTATTTTGGATATGTGGGAGTACTGTATATTGTATATATGAATTACTGTGACCTAAAATTTTTGTGAAGATAAGCTTAATAATTAGAAAAAAGAAAAGAAAGATAGGATGTAGACACTGAGGAAAAGACAGAAGTGGTTGCATTGGCAATTTGCATAAAGAGCAAAACTTATTGCAGTGATAGAGGGGAAAACATCAAATCAAAGCTTTTGCATTTTTTATATTTTGTACCGCAATTTATTTTTACTTTAATTTTTCTTAGTTAATATGTATTCTATATCTAACCTTTAAACTCATCACTGTATTCCATTTTACTATTAATGGAACCTGGCAATATATTGGGCTTCACTTTTCAAGATGTTTTGGATCACAGAGAGGTTCAACAATGCAGGTGAGGAATACTGGTGTGGGATGTTATTGACAGAGGACACATGGTTGGCAGGGAGTTCTACAGGGCATATGTCCAGGGTACTTAAAATGTTGTTTGGATATTTTCATAGTGGATACAATAAAAAACAACAACTGGGAAAGTGCTGAGTTCCTAGCCATGGGAACTCTATCACAGTCCCTAAAGCAACAGCAACAATCCCCCAAGTGCAACGGCAAAGACAAAAAATAATGAAGGTCCAACAATGAGCCCTTGATACTAATGACTATGCTTGCAAGCCTGTGCACCTGAAATAAGAACAAGGCCTAGAGCTGCAGGGTGCCTAAGAGTTACCTCCTGAGAGCCTCCATGTTGCTCAAATATGGCCAGTCTCAGAGCCAAACTCAGCATGTAAATGTGTTACCTTCCTCCAAGCGTGGGACATGACTCCCGGGATGAGCCTCCCTGGCGCTGAGAGATTACTACCAAGTACCAGCTGATGACCTTGAATAAAAGGTTCAACTCGGGCCAGCAGAATATCTCAATCTACATATAATACCAGGAGTTAAAAATGCTTTTTGACCTGAATAAAAGGGGGAAATGGAAAGGACAAATGAATTTATATGGCTATGAGTCTGCAAATGAGCCAGGAGGTTATCAGAGGTTTTGCCCCTGTGCACACCTCAGCAGAGTCCCAGAGACAGATAAAGTAGGTATAACCCTGGGTATTGGGTCTTCGGAGGGATACAGAGACCCACAGATTTTATGGTCATGGCAGATGGAGTTCAGTGCCATGTCAGTTGGTCCTACTTTGGAGTTTGTGTTCCTGTGTGATGGAGCTGGACTCAGATGTGATCTTTGTTCACAAGCCTCTCCTGTTATTTTTACCGGAACTGTAGTTTAGTTGGTCCTGGGGTTTAATATATCCCCAGGGAACCCGAATCTCTGTACTGACCATGTGATAGCCAGGCCCTGAGCCTCAACAAACTTCAGATCCTACACTCTGGTTTATTGGACTTACCCCACTCAGCTAACATGGAGTTGAAGAAGGTCAACCACCACACCAGGGAGCCAAGAGTGCCTACAACTGAAAGCAGGAGGATGGCATCCAGCATCCATGTGGAATCTAAGCCCTCTCTTGACATAGGTGTAGAATGGACACAACCAATCCAAGATCCACAGGATGAAGGAATAGAATATGGATTAGAGTGGCCTTACTGCTATTCTATTCATGAACTATTGTGATTATTAATCAAAGATAATGTGTCATTGGTGTGGAGAAAGTGGCCATGGTGGCTGCTGTGGGTAGTGAATTGGAGTAAGTGATGAGATGTGGTTGCATTTTTGGAACTTGGAGTTGTCCTGGGTGGTGCTGTGGGGACAGTTACCAGACATTGTATGTCCTCCTATGACCCACTGTGTTGAATGTGGGAGAGTGAGGGCTATCATGTGGACCATTGACCATGAGGTTCAGCGGTGCTCAGAGATGTATTCACCAAATGCAATGAATGTCTCATGATGATGGAGAAGATTTTTGTTATGGGGGGAGGAATGGGGTGAGGGGGGCGAGGGTTATATGGGGACCTCATATTTTTTGAATGTAAAAAAATAAAGAGAGAAAAAAAGAAAAAAAGTGGAAGAGAAAAAAAAAGAAAATAGGTGTTTCCCATATATCCCACTCACCACTCTCCCCACTCCTCCTACATCAACAACCTCTTTCATCATTGTGGCCCTTTCATTGCATTTGATGAATACATTTTGGACCACTGCTAACTCCACTTGGATTATAGTTAACATTGTATTTCTGTCTCTCTCCCAGTCCATTCAGTGGGCTATGGCAAGGTATATAATGTCCTGCATCTCTCCCTGCAATATCATCCAGAACAACTCCAAGTCCTGAGAATTCCCCCATATCACACTTCTTCTTCCCTCTTCCTGTCCTCAACAACTCCCATGGCCACAATTTCCACATCAGTGATATAATTTCTTCCATTGCTAGAGTCACAACAGTTCTATAGTAGAATACCAGTAAGCCCACTCCAATCCATATTTTATTGCTCCATCCTGTGGACCCTGGATTTTGATATGTTGTGTTGTCATTTTTATTTGTTTCAAGCTAGTTATTGATTTCTTCTGAGGTTTCTTCCTTGATGCACTGTTTGCCTAAGATTATGTTGCTTAATTTCCATATCTTTATGTCTAATATGGGTTTCTGGCCCTTGCAGTTTTCCAGCTTCATTCCAGTGTGGTCAGAGAAATTATTTTGTGTTATTTCAGTCTTTATGAATTCTTTGAGACTTTCTCTGTAGCCTAGCATGTGGTCTGTCTTAAAGAATGATCCATGCGTGCTTGAGAGGAATATATATCCTGATGTATTTGAGTGTAGTGTTCAGTATAAATATATTAGGTCTAACTCCTGTAATAGATTATTCAAAGTCTTTTTTCTTTATTGATTGTTGAAATGTTCTGTCCAATGGTAATAATGGTGTATTAAAGTTCCCCACCATAATTGTAAAGTCATCTATTCCTCCACTTATTTTTTTCCAGTGTTTGCCTCAACTATTTGGAGGTGCCTTCATTAGCTGCATAAATGTTTATCGCTTCTTCTTTCTTATTGAACGGTTACCCCTTTAACTAATATAGAGTGTTCAACTTTGTTTCTAACAATAGTTTTGCATTTAACATCAATTTTGTCTGATATTAGTATAGGTACTTCTGCCCTTTTTGATTATTGTTTGCTTCTAAGATTGTTTTCCAGCCATTCATTTTCAACCTCTTTGAATCCTTGGGTGTAAGGTGGGTTTCTTGTAGATAGCATACAGATGGGTCATATTTCCTTATCCATTCTGCCAATCTGTGTCTCTTGAGTGGTGAGTTTAATCCATTAACATTTAGTGTTATTACTCTCAAGGAATTGCATACATTAGCCATATTTTCTTTGGATTTTTGTATGTTATATGTTGCTTTTATTTCATTTTTGTCATTTTAGTTGTTCTTATGCTCTCACCCAACTCTGTCTCTCCTGTCTTATTTCTTTCTACCTGCAGAACTCCCTTTAGTATTTCTTAAAGAGCAGGTTTCTTATGGGCATACTCAGTTTCTGTTTATCTGTGAATATTTTGAGATTTCCAACATTTTTGAATGCCAGCTTTGCTGGATAAAGAATTCTTGACTGGACATTTTTTCTTTTGGTACCTTATCTATGTCATACCACCATCTTCTTGCCTCCATTGTTCCAGATGAGAAATCAAGACTTAATCTTATTGAGCTTCCCTTGTATGTGATGGCTCTCTTTTCTCTTGCTGCCTTCAGTATTTTCTCTTTGTCTTGAGCATTTTATAATTTGACAAGTATCTGTCTTGGAGTAGTCCTGTTGGGATCTATACTGTTTGGGGTTTGCTGCACTTCCTGGACTTGTACATCCATCTCCCTAAATAGGTTTCAGAAATTTTCATCCACTATTTCCTCCAGCAACCCTTCTGTTCCCTTTCCTTTCTCTTCTCCTTCTGGGATGCCTATAATGCATATGTTTTTGCATTTTGTGTTGTCATTCAAATCCTTAAGTCCTTGTTGGATATTTTCTTTTTGTCTATGAATTCTACTATCTGTTTGATTTCAGATATACTGTCTTCCACATCACTCATTCTTTCTTCTGCCTGTTCAAATATGCTGTTATTACCTGAGAGTGTATTTTTGATTTCTTGAATTATGCCATTCATCACCATCATATCCATTATATTTTGTATATGTTTACATTTTCTTCTATATGCCCTCCAAGTGTTTTCTTAATATCCTTAATCTCTTCCTTCATTCATTAAGTTGGTCCATGATATTTGTTTGGCTAGCTTTGATTAGTTGCTTGATGTTCTGCTCCTCCTCCTGGATTATGGTCTGGTCATCAGACTGGGCTATATCTTCCTGATTATTGGCATGGTTTCTAATTTTTTTTGCAGTCTGGTCATGATTTTATCTTGATGGATTTGTTCAGATGATTATCTTCTTCCTCTGGTTTCAGGTTTTATTTAGTGTCTGTTTATGTGTGTGTGTTAAGTTTTCTCTTTGATACTTTCTTCTTCTTATTCTATTTCCTTGTGGCTGCTTAAGTTTCCTTTAAGGAAAGATATTAGGGCCAGGGAAAGCAAAAGAGGTAAGAAAAGAAAAAGTATAATAGTAGTATTGATAGAAGTTAGCATAAGAATCATAGTAGACTTAGAAGAATGAATATTCAACTCATGTAAATAGTGTAGAGTTATAAGCATAAAAAAGTAGAACACCTACAATGAAATTGGAAAATGAATATGGAGAAGAATATGGTATGAATTATATGCTCTGTGTGATTAGGAGAGGGGGAAAGAGAAAAGGTAAACACAGAAAGAGTAAAACATAGAAATCAATTAGAAGTGTTAGAAATAAAAAGCCAGAAAAATTGGGAGCTAAACATAGAGAAGTGGAATGTAAGAGCAACAACAGAAGGTTGAAGATTGAATGATGTAGGAGGAAAAAGAGATAGTGTTGGTAACCAGAATCAGTACACAGAGTAAAGAGAATACCAAGGAAGAGGAAACACAGCAAACAAGAAAGAAGCTAGTAGCACCTAATTTTTAAGAAGTGCAGTTATAAAGAATAAGGAAAGACAAGAAAACAGAAAAAAACAGACAAACCCACAAGAGAGGAGTCAACCAAACACTAAGGATAAACAGACTTCCCTCTTAAGCCCCTACGGAGCTTTTTGGGCTGTCAGCATTTATCAATCTATTACCCTGCAGCTTTCTCACTGCAGACTTTGAAGTGGGTTTTAGTGAGTAAACTAAGTTAAATTATATAACAAAAGTAACCTTTTTTAAAGAAAAATAAGAGAACAAAGGGAAGCTAATACAAGGATAATGTTTACATTTTCACTCTCTTAAAGTATCAGTTAGATGTTTAATATTCCAGTTGCTCACTACTCTACGAGGATCCATGTATCGAACTATAGACCTTGTGTATTCAAGACTGAAGTTCCTTCACTGAGCCAAACATTCCTGCTGTGTTGATTAGCTCTTCAATGCTGGGGCAGGACTGACTCTTTGAAACTGCATAAAGTTCTAATTAGGAATCTGTCTTGTCTCCTCCCCCCTGCCTTTTTTTGAATTACTTTCTCTCCCAGGGCAGCAGGACACAATAACCTGTGTGAGAGTTCCCTTTTGAAATTTAAATGGGACTCTGGTGACTTAACTCACCATAGAATAAAATGATTCTCAGTCTCTTTGAGAGACAGCACCCACACCTTTCTGGGACCCCTAAATATGCTTTTGAAAGCTTATTAAGCACTACCTACAGTCCCCTTCCCTTAAGTGAGTTGCTCAGGACTAATTGCCTGACTCTACTTTCTCCCAGGCCAATTTACCTATCACAGGGAAGTTAGGTAAATCAGGCTGCCTCAGTAGATTCGCCTCTCCCCTCTTCCTGGTTTCTCCTCAAGTCAGCTGGTATGGTCTTCAAAGCTCAAAAAAGGGGGTCCAGAGAATAGAACCTACACTCAGGGAATCCCTCTCTAATCTTGACCATAGCCCACCCACTCTCAGAGTTTGTCTCTTCCAGTTGACTGACCAGGAAGGGTCAGGGAATGCGGTCACTTCTTACCCTGAGGGAGGGGCTTAGCCATGCCATAGCTCCAATCTCAAATGCCAGAAATTCATGGTTTTACCTTGAGTATCACTCAAGATCAATGTCCTGAAGCCTCCTGCTTTGTGGGTTTCCAAAACAGCTCACTCAGGCAAGATTTTACCCCCATTCAGCCTTTTTTTTTTGTAAGGGTGATGATGTGGGTGCACTTACTCTGACACATCTTGCCCCTCTTCCCCCTCTATTTTCAATATACTTTTTTAAATCTAAAACTACTTTAAAAATTGGGTGAATTATGTGGTTTGTAAATTATATCACAATAAATATTTTATCTAAATAAAAGAAGGAACATATAATGGCTTTCACTAAAGCATTATCTTTAATAAGAAAAAAGTAATACCCTAATTGGCCAATAATTTGGACTCAGAAAATAAATAACAATGCACTCACTTATATGAATGTGATAAATCTGATATCACATGTGATAAATGTGATAAAACGAATGAGATAGATCTGTACATGCTGATATGAATAAATTTCCAAAACAAATTGCAAAGTGAAAAAATAAAATTACAGCACATCAAAACAAAGCTATTTTTCTGAAAGCCATGAAAACAAACTGTGTACTTTTAGATTATTATGTAAAATGTGTACACATGCACACCACATATTCTCACCCATACTCACACCCATAGCATCCAATGGCTCAGAGATGATTTAATGTGCTCATATAAGGGCCTCAGCCCAGGGCTCCTACTATTTTCTCCATAAAAATCAGTGCAGACCAAGTCTCCTTAAAATGCAAAAAAACACTACTTACAATATTTTGTTGCCAGCTACAAATGGAATACAAAAACAGACCCTATACCACTCTCCAATCCCTGTTCACACACAGACTTTCCCTATCACTGAGCTCATGGCAAAAAACGTAGTACAGTACTATGTAGAAAACTGCAGAGGCCAATATATTTGTCTGTATTTTTCCTTACTTGATTATTCTCTAGGAAGTGTATGAGGAGTATGTTTATAATACCATGTACCCTAATCTTTCAAATTCGTAGTACTGCCTTGGGGGAAGATTGAGATTTTCTTTGTTGTTTAGACAGTGTGTCATTAATGCTGAGCAAGATTATCTGAACCTGTACATTTGGAAATAATTGCAGTAAGCTTCGGCCAAGGGTCAAAAAAAAAAAGAAACGGGGGGCAGGGCAAGATGGTGGTTCAGTGAGTACACCTGATAATCTCTCCTGCAAAGAAGCAGCTGGGCAGCATTGGAAATTCTGTGGGACCAGGCTTTTTTGGGATTTTGCAGGGCAGGAGGTGTGAGGACATCGATTTGGTGGGAAGGTAACAGAGAAAATTTGTGTATAAGATAAAATTGAGGCTCTATTACACAGAGGTGGGGGTTGTGCATGGGATGCTCCCTCCTGGGGTGGGTGGAGCTATGGCACTGGCACCGTGGTGGTGATTCCTGGAGGCTCTGTGGTACTAGGGAATTCATAAGCCCTGAGCGGGCTACTGGGGAGCTAACAGGGCAGACTGATTTGGGGAGACAGATGGGAGTTCTATTGCGAGGCAGGGAATTTTTGATTGTGGACACAAATAATACCGCTTCCGGCTAGAGCCCACCCCCAAGGCCGGCTGCCAATCTGCAGTGGCCTTAAATTGCTCACAATAAAGAGATGTCACCAGAAGGCTGTTTCAGGGGCTGGCAGGTGGGAGACGTCTGGAAGCCGATTAGGGGAATATATTGTGAAGCATGGGAGTTTCAGTTTTGGACACTGATATCGGTGCTTCTGGCTGGAGCTCCGCTCCCTGGGCCTGGCTACTGATGTGCAGCATCATTAAATTGGCTGCAGTGTAGAGGCGCCCCCAGTTGGCTGTTTTGGGGACTTACAGGGCGGGAGGTGTCCTGAAGTCGATTTGGTGATACAGCCACAGAAGAGACCCTAGTGAGAGGGTGAATTGTGGGTTTCAGACACATAGGTCAGAGTTTGTGGATGTGACCTCCCCCATAGGGCTGGCACCCAGCTACAGGGATCCCCGAAGGCTGTGTTGCACTGCGGTGCTCCCAGCCTCCCTGTTAACCAGATTTGAGATTGCCAGGTCTGAGTCCCCTAAACCCTGGTGGCCTACACCCCAGAGACTCACACCTCTTGAATCTGCAATATCACAGACTTTCCATCCCTGAATCCACCATGCCCTGAGGTCCATCTGAGGTCCTTGAATGTCCTAGCACTCAACGTTTGTGTTTTTTCTTTTTTGTTTTGTTTTGTTTTGTTATATTTATTTTTATTTTTTTCTCCTGATTACTAACATTGCATTATCTCCTAGACTTTTCTCACATTGTATACCTGAAGGTTTTTTATTTTTTTCAGTTATTTGGGGGGGGGTTTGTTATTGCTGTTGTGGTTGTGCTGTATCTTTTTTTCTTTTCCTTACTTGTTCCCCTCCCTTTACCCATTCCCCTTTTTCTTTCTATCTTTCTTCTCTTTTTTTTCTCTCTTGTCCCTCATTTACTTCTTATTTTATTTTATTTTAATTATACAATAGGTGCTTCAGGGAACACCACACATTTGCTGGGTTTCCTCATCCTCCATTGCCTCATTTCTGTGTGAATTGATTTTGGCTACCTACACTGTCCCCTTTCCCCCACATCTGGATATCCTCCATCATCTACTGTCTCTCCTATATTCCATCTCCTTTCGTTGATCCCCAAATTGTCTAACACTTAATTACTAATACCTTTGTTTTGTTTTCTGTCTATTATCCATTCTTGAAACTATTGCCTTTCTTTTCTCTTTCCCGCTCTCACGAAAACACTAGCTTTTTCATTCATACCATATTCCTCCCATATTCAGTCGACTACGTCATTATAGGTACTCTACCTACTGCTATAACTCTACACAACTTACATGAATCTAATATTCATCCTCCCAGATCTCATATTTTTGCTCTGTTAACATTTATTACCAATACTACAGTACACTTTTTCCTATCTTACAAAATTACCTTTCCCTGGACCTAATATTTTCCTTCAAAGTGAACTCAGACAGCAATAAGAAGTTAGAATAAGAAGAACAAAGTGACAAAGAGAAGATATAGCACTTACGCAAAAACAACAGCTAATTAATCCCCAAGACTAGACAAAGAAGCTAAGGAACTGATTAAACTCAAGATAAAATGATGACCAAACAGCAACAAAAATCTACAAACCAAACCAGTAATCAAGAAAACATGGCTGAATCCAATGAACAAACTGAAAACCAGGAAGGAGAGCAGAACTTCACACAAGTAATTAAAGATCTCAGAGTATATATGAGAGACAAATTTAATGAAGTAAAGGAAGAGGATAACAACATGAAGACAAAACTTGGAGGGGAAATTGCAGACATATGCAAAAAGATAACAGATATGATGGGAATGAACACCACAGTTCAAGAAATCAAAAATACACTTGCAGCAAATATCAGCAGACTAGAAGAGGCAGAGCAGAGAATTAGTGATGTGGAAGACAGTACATCAGAAATCAAAAAGATAGTCGAACTGGTCGATAAAAAGATAGAAAAACTCCAGGTAGGACTTAGAGACCAGAATGACAATGCAAAACACACAAACATACGTATTATAGGCATTCCAGAAGCAGAAGAGAAGGGAAAGGGGTCAGAAGGAGTGTTGCAGGAAATAATGGCTGAAAACTTCCCAAATCGAATGAAAGAGACAGATGTACATATCCAAGAAGCACAATGCACCCCATACATCATAACCCCCAACAGGCCCACCCCAAGACATATACTTGTCAAATTATCCAAAGCTCAAGACAAAAAGAAAATTCTAAAAGCAGCAAGAGAAAAGAAAACCATCACATACAAGGGAAACTCCGTAAGATTAAGTGCTGATTTCTCATCAGAAACCATGGAGGCAAGAAGGCAGTGATATGATATAGTCAAGGTACTAAAAGAAAAAAATTTCCAACCAAGAGTACTCTATCCAGCTAAACCAGCATTCAAAAATGATGGAGAATTCAAAATATTCACAGATAAACAGAAACTGAAAGAGTATGCCAACAAGAAACCTCCTCTTCATTGAATTGGGAAAAGTGGACATGGTGGCTGATGGGTATGGGGAAAGGCAGGAAGAGATGAGAGGTGAAGGCATCTTTGGGACATGGAGCTGCCCTGGATGGTGCTTCAGGGGCAATCATCGGACATTGTAAATCCTCACAGGGCCCACTGGATGGAATGGAGGAGAGTATGGGCCATGATGTGGACCATTGACCATGACGTGCAGAGGTGCCCAAAGATGTACTTACCAAATGCAATGGATGTGTCATGATGACGGGAATGAGTGTTGCTGGGGGGGGAAGAGGTGGGGTGGGGGGGTGGGGTTGAATGGGACCTCATATATATTTTTTTAATGTAATATTATTACAAAGTCAATAAAATAAATAAATAAATAAATAAATAAAAAGAAACCTCCTCTTCAAGAAATTCTAAAGGGAGTTCTGCAGGAAGAAAGGAAAAACAGGACAGGCAGAGTTGGAGGAGAGTATAAGAGCAACAAAAAAGACAAAAGAGAAAAAAAACACAAAATATGACCAACACAAGTCCAATCAAAATATGGCTAACATAAATAATTCCTTGAAAGTAATAGCTCTGAATGTCAATGGATTAAACTCACCAGTCAAGAGAATCAGACTGGATGATTGGATAAGGAAATATGACCCATTTATATGCTGTCTACAAGAAACACATCCTAGATGCAGGGATTCAAGGAGGTTGAAAGTGAATGGCTGGAATACAATCTTATGAGCAAACAATAACCAAAAAAAGGTTGGAGTAACTGTATTAATATCAGACAAAATGGGCTTTAAAGGTGAAACAATTGTGAGAGACAAAGAAGGATATTACATATTAGTGAAAGGGAC
This sequence comes from Dasypus novemcinctus, assembly GCF_030445035.2. Lineage (NCBI taxonomy): Eukaryota > Metazoa > Chordata > Mammalia > Cingulata > Dasypodidae > Dasypus > Dasypus novemcinctus. The sequence continues at coordinate 68,271,730 of NC_080704.1, read as the reverse complement.
AATCTCTCAAGAAGAACTAACAATCATAAATATTTAAGCTCCTAACAAGGGTGCCTCTAAACACATGAGGCAAATGCTGGAAAAATTAAGTGAAAGAATAGATGCATCTACAATTACAGTGCAGGATTATAATACACCACTATCAACTCTGGACAGAACATCTCAAAAGAGAATTACTAAAGAAATGAAATATTTGAACAGTACATTAAAGGACCTGGATCTAATTGTCATTGACAGATCATTACACCCAAACACAGAAGGATATACATTTTTCCCAAGTGCACATGGATCATTCTCCAAGATAGACCATATGCTATGCCACAAAGAAAGGCTTAATGAATTCAGAAAGTTTGAAATCATACAAAATAATATCTGTGATGACAGTGGAGTAAAGCTGGAAATCTGCAAGGCCAGAGGCCCAGATTTCACACCACAATTTGGAAATTAAACAGCACACTCTTAGAAAAACAGTGGGTCAAAGAGGAAATCTCAAAGAAATCAAAGACTACCTTGAAACAAATGATAATGATAACACAATATACCAAAATTTATGAGAGGCAGCAAAAGCAGTACTGTGAGGGAAATTTATAACCATAAATTAATATATCAAAAAAGAAGAGCAAAAATTGAAGAACTAACTGCACATTTGGAGGACTTAGAAAAAAAATAAGAAAGTAGTCCAACAGGAAGAAGAAAGAAGGAAATAACAAAGAAAAGAGCAGAACTCAATGAAATAGAATATAAGAAAGCACTTGAAAAGATAAACAAGAACAAGAGTTGCTTTTTGAGAAGACGAATAAAATTGACAAAACTTTAGTGAGACTAACAAAGAAAAAAAGAGAGAAGATGCAAATACCCAAAGTAAGAAATGACAAAGGAGATATCACCACCAACCCCACAGAAATAAAGACTATCATAAGAGGATACTTTGAAAAACAATATTCCAACAAAAAACACTATTCAGAGGAAATGGGCAAATTCCTAGAAACACATAAGCAGTCTATATTGACAAAAGAAGAAATTGATGATCTCAACAAACCAATCATGAGTAAAGAGATAGAATCAGTCATTAAAAACCTCTCAACTAAGAAGAACTCAGGGCCAGACGGCTTCACAGGTGAATTCTACAAAACTTTCCGGAAAGAAGTAGCAATAATCCTGCTGAAACTCTTCCAAAAAATTGAAACAGAAGGAACATTGCCTAACTCATTCTATGATGCCAACATTACCCTAGTACCAAAGCCAAACAAAGACACCACAAGAAAGGAAAACTAGAGACAAATTTCTCTCATCAACCTAGACGCACAAATACTTAACGAAATACTTGCTAATCGTATTCAACAACACATTAAATGAAATGTATACCACGGCCAAGTGGGATTCATTCCAGGTATGCAACGATGGTTCAAAATAAGAAAATCAATGTAATACACCATATAAACAGATTGAAGAGAAAAAATCACATGATTATATCTATAGATGCAGGAAAAAAACATTTGACAAAATACAGCACGCTTTCTTGATAAAAACACTCCAAAAGATTGGAATAAAGGAAATCTTTTGAATGTGATAAAGAGTATATATGAAAAACCCACAGCCAACATCATTTACAATGGAGAAATCCTGAAATCCTTCCCTCTAAAGTCAGGAACAAGACAAGGATGCCCACTGTCTCCTCTTCTATTTAACATTGTCTTAGAAGTACTTGCTCGAGCACTGAGGCAAGAACCAGATATAAAAGGCATTCAAATTGGAAAGGAAGATGTCAAAATTTCATTATTTGCAGATGACATGATCCTATACAAAGAAAACCCCAAGAGGTCTGCAGCAAAGCTTCTAGAACCCATAAATGAGTTTAGTAAAGTCACAGGTTATAATATCAATGTGCAAAAATCAGTAGCATTTCTGTACACCAACAATAAGCAACATCAGGAGGACATCAAGAAAAAAATACCACTCACAGTAATAAATTAAAATTCAAATATTTAGGAATAAATTTAACTAAAGATGTAAAAAACTTACACATCGAGAACTACACAAGACTGTTCAAGGAAACCAAAGAAGACCTAAATAAATGGAAGATTATTTCCTGTACATGGATAGGAAGAATTAATATTATTAAGCTATCTATCCTTCCAAAACTGATCTACACATTCAATGCAATCCCAATAAAAATCAACACAGCATTCTTTAAGGAACTAGAAAAATTAACTTTGAAATTTATTTGGAATAGTAAAAGACAGATTGAAAAAGAAAAACGAAATTGGAGGAATCACACTACCTGACTTCAAAACATACTACAAAGCTACAGTAGTGAAAACAGCATTGTATTGGCATAAGGAGTGACACACAGACCAAAGGAATCAAATTGAAATTTCTGATATAGAACCTCATATATATAGCCATATAATATTTGATAAAGCCACCAAAACCTCTCAAATGGGAGAGAGTGGCCTATTGAACAAATGGTGCCTGGAGAACTGGATATCCATATGTAGAAGAATGAAAGAAGATTACCATCTCACACCTTATACAAAGATCATCTCAAGATGGATCAGAGTCCTAAATATAAGAGCCAAGACCATAAAGTCTTTGGAAAGCAGTGTAGGGAAAGATCTACAAGACCTTGTAATAGGAAATGGCTTCATGAACATCACACCAAAAACACGAGCAGCAAAAGAACAAATAGATAAATGGGACTTCCTCAAAATTAAAGCCTTTTGCACCTCACAGGAATTTGTCAAGAAAGTAAAAAGGAAACCTACACAATGGGAGAAAATATTTGGCAAACATATATTTGATAAGAGACTTATAGCTTCCATATATAAAGAACTCCTATATCTTGAATATAAAAAGATAAACAACCTATATAAAAAATGGGAAAAAGATTTAAACAGACACTTCTCCAAAGAAGAAATATAAATGACTAAAAAGCACATGAAAAAATGCTCCAAATCTTTAGCTATCAGGCAAATGTAAATCAAACCTACAATGAGATACCATCTTACTCCCATAAGATTGGCAGCTATGAAAAAACAGAAGAATACAAATGCTGGAGAGGATGTGAAAAAATGGGACCACTCATCCCCTGCTGGTGGGAATGCAGAAGGATCCAACCATTCTGGAGGATAGTTTGGTGGTTTCTCAAAAAACTAACCATAGATTTACCATATGACCCAGCAGAACTGAAAACAAGGACACAAACCGATATATGTACACCAATGTTCATAGCAGCGTTGTTCACTATCACCAAAAGTTGGAATCAACCCAAATGCCCATGAACAGATGAGTGGATCAATAAAATGTGGTATATACATACAAGTGAATACTACTGGGCTGTAAGAACGAATACACTACAAACGCACGTGATAACATGGATGAATCTTGAGAACCTTATGTTGAATGAAGCAACCCAGGCATTGAAGGACAAATACTACATGACCCCAATGATATGAAATAAGCAAGCTACCGCAGAGAGCTAGAGACTGGAAGATAGGCTTACAGGAAATCGGAGGGTAGAGGAAGGATGTTAGTTCACATCTACATGGGTGAAATCTATGATAAGCTTACAGTAAGTATGTTCATAAGGAAGAGATAAAATGGGGGCATAGGGTTACCTTTGGGTATGGCTTTGAGGGTTTGAGGGGGGCTAGGAATGGGCAGATGGGTAATATTGCCCAAGAAATTGGGGGGATGGTGGGGTGACATACGAACATAGGAGATTGTCAGGTGTTGGTTGAGAGTATAATGCTGAGAAAATATTTTCAAAATATAATTAAGAAAGTTATCTGTTTAAGATACTCAAAGGGGATAATCTGATGCAGGACAGACTCCTAGGGTATATCTAAATGCTTATTTTGTCAGAGTGGTTTATACCATTGGGTAGAGACCCATATAATGAGAGTGAAGGTAGACCCACAACCTGGGGAGGACTAATGCCACCAAAAAGAGGGAAATGTATCTCTCAAGAGAAATGGTGGCTCCCAGAGCATTAGTGCAGTTGAGCAAGTCAAGCACTCAACACTGTTGCAAGTATCTCTGAACATCGTTCCTCAAGAAAGGAAGATTGACTGTCACTGTGGGCCCCAAGGGGAGGGGGGAATAGATATTGAATAGATGGAACCAAAGTAAATGTGAGAGCAAGGTTAGTGTTTCACAAGAGTACACAATGATGGATATAAAACATGTAATATTACACCGAAAACATATAGGGGATGACAGACTAATAATGTAAACCATAATGTAAAACATAGGATAACTAAAAAATTTAGAAAACTGTATAGCCTAAAGAATAAACCACAATGTGAATACAAATGTTACCTTGTTTGAAAGCTATTGTCTCAATATATGTACATCAGTTTCAGTAAATATGATATGAATAACTTAAAAGATAATTGCTGTGGAAGGGAAAAGGTTATATAATGGATATGTGGGAGTACTGTATATTGTATATATGAATTACTGTGGTCTAAGGCTCTTGTGAAGAGAAGCTCAATAATTAGGAGAAAAGAAAAGAAAAAGATAGGATGTAGAATTTTTCCAAATCAATACGTATTCTATATTTAACCTTTAAACTCATTGCTATATTCCATTTTACTAGTAATGGAACCTGACATTATATTGGGCTTCCCTTTTCAGGAAGTTTTGCATCACAGAGTGGTTCAACAATGGCAGCAGAGGAATACTGGTATAAGATGTTATTGAGAGGTGATATATGGTTGTCAGGGAGTTATACAAGGCATGTGTCCAGGGTGCAAGGAAATGTTTGGATATACTCATAGTGGAAACAATTAACAACAACAGCGGGGGGGTTATGGGTTCCTGGCTGTGGTGGGGGCTCTGTTGTAGTCCCTAGCGGAGCAGCGGCAGCCCCCCAGGTGTAACAGTAGGGACCAGGAAGGAATGAGGGTCCAACAGTGGGCTCCTGATACTAATAACTATGCTTGTGAGCCTATACACCTGAAATAAGAACAAGGACTAGAGCAGCACTGTGCCTAAGGTTCCCTCCTGACAGCCTGCATGTTACTCAAATGTGGCCAGTCTCAAAGCCAAACTCAGCATGTAAATGCACTGCCTTCCCCCCAGCATGGGACATGACACCTGGGGAAGAGCCTCCCTGGCACCGAGGGATCACTATCAAGTACCAGCTGATGATGCAACTAGAAAATGACCTTGAATTAAAGGTTCAATGAGGACCAGCAGAATATCCCTGTCTACATATAATAACAGGAGTTAAAAATGCTGTTTGACCTAAATTAAGGGGGATATGGAAAGAACAAATTAGTTTATATGGCTATGAGTCTCTAAAAAAGAGTCTGGAGGTTGTCAGAAGAATTGCCCTTATGCAAACCTGAGCACAGTCTCACAAACAGATAAAGTAGATACAACCCCAGGTATTGGTCCTTTTTGAGGGCTAAAGAGACCCACAGATAAAGTAGATACAACCCCAGGTATTGGTCCTTTTGAGAGCTAAAGAGACCCACAGGTTCTATGGTCATGGCAGATGGGATTCACTGCCATGTCATTTGGCCCTTCTTTGGAGCTGGTGTTTCTGCGTGATGGAGCTGGACTCAGATGGGATCTCTTCTCACAAGCCTTTCATGCTACTTTACTGGTATTGTAGTTTATGCTGGGGTTTAAGATGTATCTAGGGGATTTGAATCTCTGGACTGACAATATGATAGCCAGGTCCTGAGCCTCAACAGACGTCAGCTCCTACACTCTGATTTATTGGACTTACCCCACTCAGCTAACATGGAGTTGAAGACTGTCAAGCACCACACCATGGAGCCTAGAGTGCCTACAAGTTAAAGCAGGAGGATTCCATCCAGTATCCATGTGGAATCTAAACCCCCTCTTGACATTGATGTGGAATGGACACAACCCAGCCAATGTCCACAGGAAGGAGGATTACAGTAAGGATTAGAGTGGACTTAATGATATTCTATTAATGAACTATTGTTGTTAATAATCAAGAAAATGTGGCATTGGAGTGGAAAAAGTGGCCATGGTGGCTGCTTGGTGCGAGGAATTGGAGGAAGCAATGAGATGTGGAGGCATTTTCAGGACTTGGAGTTGTCCTGGTTGGTGCTCCAGGGACAATTGCCAGACATGGTATGTCCTTCCATGGCCCACTGGGTGGAACGTTGGAGAGTGTGGGCTATGATGTGGACCACAGGCCATGAGGTGCAGCGATGCCCAGAGATGTACTCACCAGATGCAATGGATGTGTCATGATGATGGGGGAGAGTGTTACTGTGGGGGGAGTGGTGGGGTGGGGGCAGCAGGGATGAATTGGGACCTCATATTTTTTAATGTAATCTATTTTTAAAAATGAATAAATTGAGTAGAAATTGGGAAAAAAATAATAGGGTGGGTTGGGGAAAAAATACACCAAATGTAAGATGTAGACTATAGTTAGTAAGATTTTTATGATATTCTTTCATAATTTGTAATAAATGCCTCACACACACAAAATAATGCACCTTAATGTTGTTTCTTAGTTGTATTAATAAATATTTTTTTAATTCATAAAAAAAAGAAAGGGACAGGTGGGCACAAAAAGGGTTTGATGTGCCATTGCTGGCTTACAAATGGAGAGGCCCTGTGTTAAGGAGTTTGTGTAGCATCTAAGGGCTGAAATTAGTCTCTGGTTGACAGTCAGCAAGGAAATGGTGGCCTCAGTACTACAAACCTAAGGGACTGGATTCTTTTAACAAAAGAATGAGAATTCCAGGGCCTCCAGATGAGAATTTAGTGTAGCTGACACCTTGATTTCAGCCCTGTGATAATCTGAACAGAGAACCCAGTCAAGTGGGTGTTAAGCTGCTAAATTTGTGGTAATTTGTTATGCAGCAAAAGAAAACTAATACAGATTTTGGTGTCTGGAAGTGGGCTGCGATTGTAACAAATACTTAAAATCGGGAGAGTCTTTGGCATCAGGCAGTGTGGTAAAACTGAAAGAATTTTAAGCAGCATGATAGAAAAAGCCTACATTTCCTTTAACAGACAGTTATGAGAAATATTGACATTACAGATATTGCTGGTGATGGTTCAAAAAGAGGTGATAAACATTATAAACAAAATCTTAAGTTGTCTCATAGAAAACCTAAATTGCTGTGAACAGTTAGTGGAGATGCCTGTGAGGGACTTATAGGGAAGTGAAAAACATGTTATTGGAAAATGGAGGAAGGAGGATCCTTGCTATATAGTGACAGAAAGCTTAGATGAATTTTATCCTTCACCTATGTGGAAAGCAGAACTTGTAAATTATATACCTGGATATATATATAGCTGAAGAGATTTTCAAGCAAAGTGTTGAAGGTACCAACTGGTTTGTTCTTGCTACTTATAGCAAAATGTGAGAGAATAGAGATAAATTGAGGGAAAGACAAAAAGGAACCAGGAATGAATGATTTGGAAAAGCGGTAACCTATCCAGATGGCAAAGAGTCTAAAATTAAGATATTGCTGCTAAAAGCATGACATAAAGAATCAACAAAAGTTTTGCTTCTGAATCAAGCAAACCAGAATACTTCTAGGAAGTTTAAGGGCATTGTACATCAGCCATCTCATCAGAAGCTAAATTTCAAGATGAAATTATCTTGGAAAGATCTATGGATGTTGCCTTTGTCTAATGATGCAAAATCATTAGATTTCACCCCCCCCCCCCCTCTGAAATCAGTAGAGGCCCTACAAAGTTCTTGAGAGAATTATGTCATCAGAAACTCTCCAATTTGCCTGAAAGAGATAGAAAGAGCGAAAAATGAAAGACAACAATCCAGATCTCTAAATTTCTACTGGCAAGGAGGCTGATAAAATTTCTCAGCTCCAAACAAGTTTTACCTTTCTTGATAAAGGAAGGATGACTCAGGGTGGAGTTAAGAAGCCAGAGGGGAGAGCGGAGAGGCAGGGAGGATTATTTTCAGACCTTGAAACCTAATCAAAGAACTCTGACTGGAGTTTTCCCAGCTTAATTTCAAAACTGGACTAGTGTCTTCTTTGTACCCTTAATTTCCCCCATTTTTGAACCCTAATGTCTATAACTATTATCTTAACTCTGTTTTAGGATTTTATGTTGGGAATATTGTGGGCAGATAATTGCTTATCTATTTAGTTTCACAGGTTCACAGATGGAGAGGAATTATACTCAACAGATTTTACCCAGGAGCCCCATCTGCACCTGATTTTGTTTATTTAGATTATGAGATTTTGAACTTGAGTTGATATTCTACTGGGATGAGATGGGGGTGAATTGGGAGGGGGTGAATGTACTTTGTATTTGGGAGGGATGTGAATCTTTGTGGGCTAAAAAGAGGAAAGTGGGAGGCATAAATCTAAGAAAGTACCCAAGGTTTCCCATTCCATCTCCCAGTGTACAGATCTTACATAATCCTTGGGACTATGAATAGGTGAATTTTTCCACTGTGATTAGGTCATGTTATATGACACAGTTATTTCTAAGAAGGGTGATGATCCAGGTAAGTGTGACCTAATCATATGATCCCTTAATAGCATACAGTTTTTTAGACTGGTGGCAGAAGAGAAAGTCAGAGATTCAGCAGATAAATAGGATTTTACACGCCTTTGCTGGCTTGAAGATGAAGAAGGCCACAGGGAAGGACCTGAAAGTGGCCTCTAGTACCTGAAAGCCAGCAAGGAAATTGAATTCTCAGTCCTCCAACTGTAAGGGGCTGAATTCTTCCAAGAATGAGCTTGAAAGCAGATTTACCCCCAGAGTCTCCATGGAAGAACTCAGCATGAACAATACCTTGACTGCAGCCTTGTGATACCCTGAGCAGAGAATTCAGTCAAGTTATACTTCTTTACTATAGAACTGTGAGCAAATAAATGGGTGTTATTATGTCTCTAGGTTTGTGGTAAATGTTATACAGCAATAGAATAATAAACACCAACAAACCAACAAGACTCCACTTGCCCTAATGTTGAGGTTAATATAATCAAATACTGTCTCTGGGAAGGCTTAGAAGCCTCTTAGTCTATTTAAAAAAGGATAATGTGAGAGAAAGACCTTGGGGACTCACTCTTCCACACCTCTGAGAGATTTGTATTTACATAAGAAGTGGTCTGTGGAATTAGGAGAAAGCTGTCCTCACCCTGACCGCATCCCCCATGGACAAGGTGAGAAAGATTTGTATTTATTGTTTACTATTTTCCAGGAAATTGATGCAAAAGACCCAGAGGTCCAGAAGGAGCCTTCATGTGACATCTTAACATTTTCCGGCAAGAGGCTGGATCTTGCTTGAGACTGTACTTGGAAACCTTGTTTTTTTATTATCCTTAGGCATCCCAATTCCTCAACCTGGCACTACAGCAGCTCTATAAAATGGACCCACATTATCTTTCCTCTCTTCTTCCCACACCTGTCCAGCAATTATTTCTTCATCAGTGAGATTGGTCACTTTCAGTTCTATGTTCATTCCTGCTGCCACGCATTTAGTCATGTTGTTCTCCCCTCCAGGCATGACCTCACAGCTGACCTCAGTTTATTCCAACTTGGCCATTTTTCAGGCCCAGCTCAATTCTTCTGTGCATTAGGAGATTTCATTAAACTCTTCTGGCCCTCACTGAATTCCTCCCATGGTAGAAGGTGGCACTCTTACTTTGATGCTCATAGGGCAGAAAAGATCAAAAGAGTGAACCTAAAAGGACTACAACCACTGCCCAAGGATGTTGACACAGTGAGGTCCAACAGGCATGGAAGTAGCTTCATTAAGTATTAATCAATGCAAAAAAATATATACCATTACAAAGGAAAGATCTAGTGGTCACCACCTTAAGTTAGTGATCAAGCTTAATATCATTAATGGGACCCTTTTGTATCTCCTTGTGTGGTAAGTAATATTAAATACCCGTACAACCTGTTAATTATTCTTGCCAAAACTGTTTAATCTGAATCTATTCATTCCTCTAGATCTAACTTCCAGTTTTACATTAACTACAGGGGACAAAGGATCAAATTAAATAACACCATGAGGAAACAACTAAACAAACCCAGAATGTGGGACATTCTATAAGACCACTGACTTGGCCTCTTCAAAATATTAATGTCATGGGGGAGGTGAGGGACTTTTCTAGATGAAAATGATATAATGAAATGCAACAAGTGAACATTTGTTTATGGTTCAAAAAATTCCAGCTAATAAAATATATTTTCAGGACCTACTTGGTGAATTTGAATGCAGACTGTATATTAGACTATATTATGGATATGTTACCAGTATTATGACTGTGTATGAGAATGTCCTCACTTTTAAAAGCCTTAATATATTTAAGGTAAAGTGTCATAATATCTATTTACCTTCAAATGGTTCAGTCAAAATACATACATAAAATAGTTTCCCAGGAAATTTTTGTGGAGGAGATGGAAATGTTTAACTGGAGAATGCTACAGTTTACTGGATGCATCTGGTCAAGCAACTGCACCTAAAGGGAGTTGAAAAATAGACAAATGAAGGGAAACCAAACAGATGAAATCCAAAAAGATGTGCAAAATTTTAAGGTTAGGTTTAAAAAGAAATCAATTGCGCACATACATGACAACAGAGACCTAGCTTAACAGCAGCTCAAGTAAAAAAAAAAACAACAAAGAAAAAATAACCTCTTTAGCTGACTGTGAAGAAAGATGAACTGGATAACTGAGGACGTGGAGTGGAAGGAGAGGGAAAAAAAGAGACAAATACATATCTACTATAGAACATAAATAGGGAAGTCACAATTAAAAGTTTTTGGCCATGGTGGAGTTAAGAGGATAGAGGGTCCTATGTAAACCTGTAGTTTATGAGATAAATTAAGCTGGATTTGGAAATCAGAAATCATCACCTATGAAGTGATGAGTGAATCTCTGGGAGTGTGTAAGATAATGGAGAAAAAGAACAGCAAAATGATTAGGAATGCAGTCTTGGGAGTCAGATTGCCTGGGTCTCAATTCTGACTGCCTCTTATTAGTTATTACGAACATGAACAAGTCACTTAACTTATCTGTGCCACAGTTCTCTCATCTGTAAAATGGGAGATATAATAGTGCATATCTCAGAGGATTTTTGTGAAGATTAAATGAGATTGTAGTGGAGGCGTCTTTGGGACATGGAGCTGCCCTGGATGGTGCTTCAGAGGCAATCACCAGACATTGTAAATCCTCACAGGGCCCACTGGATGGAATGGAGGAGAGTATGGGCCATGATGTGGACCATTGACTATGAGGTGCAGAGGTGACCAAAGATGTACTTACCAAATCCAATGGATGTGTCATGATGATGGGAACGAGTGTTGCTGGGGGGGGGGGGGGAGAGGTGGGGTGGGGGGGTGGGGTTGAATGGGACCTCACATATATATTTTTAATGTAATATTATTACAAAATCAATAAAAAAATAGAGAGAAAAATAAATAAATAAATGAGATTGTACATGTAAAGAACAATATAAAACACATAGAAGTCACTCATATATGTGTGTATATATACATATACATATACATATATGCTATTATTGGTCTTTTTACTAAGAAAAGCATCATTCCCCCTACTTGTACTGCTTATTCTGCCCACTGTTTAGACTACTGCCTAGGACTGGTGTGGCCTGATTCAGCCACTGTCTTGGGTAACCTCCATCCATTGTAAGGTCTCCTATTGTAAAACGAGGAAGTATTTGGTGATCTGGAAGGTGCTGTCAAGCTCCACCTTTCTATGCTCTTGCAGACTTGCACCTCCTACTTTGATTAAAATCAAAGTGATTAAAATACCTAGGGGGAGATGTACACCTGGAGCATAAGAATATGTTCAAGTGGTCATGGAGCATTGGCTCAGTGGATGGAGACCAATATAATAGCAAAAAGTATGTTGAATCCCCATCCTGGGAAGTCCTGCTACATTCTCTAATAGAGCGGCAAGAATCCCCGAAGTACATAGACAGTGTCTAGTAAAGGACTGACCGTTAAGCCAGGCCCTTGATATTAATTGTTGTACTTATGAACCTTGTTCTTATGAAATTTAAACTTAGCCTAGTATTATATATTGCCTAAGAGTTAACTCCTGAAAGCCTCCTTGTTGCTCAAATGTGGTCTCTCTCCAAGACAAACTCAGCATATAAATGCACTACACTCCATGTTCCCCCATAAGACATGATTCCTGGGGAAGAGAATCCCTGGCACTGAGGGATTATTACCAAGCACCAACTAATGATATATCTGAAAAAAGACCTTAATCAAGAGGTGGCAAACCAGGCTGCCTCTGTGAGACCTTGATGGACGTTCAAGGAAAACTTTGAATGCAGGTTTTTGGAAATGACAGTCACCAACATGTGTGGCTGAGGCTCCTTGTAAGCCAGATAGTACTCAGAAATTTGTTGAGTATATAAGGGGATGAAAGTGACTGTGACCTTCAGAATATAGCCTGCTGTAAACACAATGAGACGTTTAATCATGAGCTGTACTAGGTTAGACATGCTTATGATTAACCAGGAAAATAGATTCATGAGTTATGATTCATTGTTAATTGTGCATGAAGGGTAGAAATAGAAATATGTATGGGGAAAATTTTTAAAAAGCTTCTTCTTTGAGCATAGAACTGCAGTGTATGCATGTATTTTCTTCATTCATCTGAGTCTTGCTGGCCAAGACTTCCCATTTCTGAACCCCAACAAATAGGGGGAAATGTTAAATAAAAATGAGTTTTTATGGCTAAGAGATTTCAAAGTGAGTTGGAAGGACATGCCAGAGGTTGTGCTCATACATATTTCAGCATCTCATTTACTGCCACAGTAAACAGTGCCTCAAACAGCAGGACCCTTGAGGGCTCTAGAGATATCTAGGCACTATAGGCAGGGCAGACAATCTCAGGAATTCTGCACTTTGTCAGTAGGCCTTACCTTGGAATAAATTTTCCCCAATGTAACACAATTATACTCACTTATCATTTCCCTACATATGACTGTACTGCCCCTTTTATTTAAACCTATAGTTAGCACTGTACTCATTATATGTATGTCCCATAGGCTTAAATATTCCTTCTGTTCATATGCAAGTTGAGCCCTGAATCTCAGCAGAGTTGCAACATCTACTCTCCAATTCATTGGACTCACCCAGGACAACTAAAAAAGGATGATGATGGATGCTCATCCCTAAAAACAGAGATTATCCACAACTGCAAGCAAGACAGTTCTACCCATCTACCTCATTGGATCTAAGTCCCCTCCCAATCAGAAACAGAGTGAGCATTACCATTCCAAAATTCTCAATTGAGGAATGAACAAACATAAGCAGAGAATGAAACTATGGACTAAAATAGACTTAATATTATTCTAACAATGGAAGAACATGTATCAGTGATATAAAGAAGTGGCCACCAGGGGTTCTGAGGGGAATGAGAGGGAAAAAAAGGTGTAACATGGGTCATTTTCAGAACTATGGAATTGTCCTCCATTACATTGGAATGATGGGTATAAGCCATTGTAAATTTTGTCAATACCTATAAAATTGTGTGGTGCAAAGGATAAACTATAATGTAAACTATAAACCATGGTTAGTAGCAAAACTTCAATAGGTGCTCATCAATTGTAACAAATGTACCACACTAATGAAAAATGTTGTTAATGGGGGAATGTGTGGTATGGGGAGGGTTTGGGTATATGGGAATCCCATATATTTTTAACTATTTTAGCTGTTAAAAAAGTCCTTAACGGTAAAATAGTAAAATCAATAGAAAAACAGATTGAAAGAAATTACATATTTTAAACAAGAATGGAAGGCCAGGTTAAATTTAATATAATCAAGTATAAAAAATAACATAAAAACAAACACTTAAAATGTAAATAATAATTCAATTATAATAGAACTTGACTATAGCATAATTCTAATTTTTATATTACAGCACTATTTAACATAATCTTTAAGAATAAAACACATTATTGGTTTAGTTATTTAATTTTCATTTAAGCCATAATCCTTTCTAGGTAATCAAATTCTTATCTGGGAATTCTTCACACATTATTGGAATGAATTACAGCAGATAATAATTTCCCAACTCATAAGTTTATGAGGCAGAAAACCTCAAAATCTTGTTCAACAGAAGTCATGTTAAATCATTATTGATCCATATAGATTATTTTAATTAAAGAGTATGAATTAGGAAGGGTTAAAGAAAAATGAAGTATCTGAAAGTCTATCTCTTCTCTAGTCCTTTTAAACTAAAAGCAAGTGCTTATTTTGTACTACAGAAATTTACAGAATACTGATGACAGGAACAATGTGCTAGTTCCACTGAGTAATTATTGTTCATATCCTATAATGTTATTTTATATTTATCTGTTCTACTCCAGATCTTTATTGGTTAATATAGGCATGGAATGCCTTTTTCCTACCTTTTGCTTTTAACCTGGTTTTGTCCTTACATCTGAGGTGGATCTCAAGTAGACAAAATATAAAGAGCTCTATTTTTTTAATCCAGTCTATCAGCCTATGTCTTTTTTGTTCTTGCTGCTGTGTTTTATCTTTTATTATCTTTTTAAAGATACATGGAAACACAAAATTTGACATTAAAAAATATAAGAAGTTCCCATATAACCCACTCCCCCCCAACTCCTCCCACACCAACAACCTCTTTCATCAGTGTGGCACGCTCATTGCATTTGATGAATATATTTTGGAATACTGCTACACAGCATGGATTGTAGTTTACATTGTAGTTTACACTCTCTCCCAATCCATTCAGTGGGTTATGGCAGGATATATAATGTCCTCCACCTTTCCTTGTAATATCATTCAGAACAACTCTAAGTCCCGAAAATGCTCTCATATTACACCTCTTCTTCCCCCTGCCTACCCTCAGCAATTCCTGTGGCCACTGTCTCCACATCAATGATAAAGTTTCTCTGGATTAGGGAGTTCAGTCCATTGATATTCAGTATCATTAATGTAAAGGCATTATTATTCAGCCATTTTCTCCTTTAGGTTTTTGTTGTCATATTTCCCTACTGTCTCTCTTCTTTATTTTATATTTTATTTTTTTATAATTTTTGTCTTTATTTTTTTAATGTTACATTAAAAAAATATGAGGTCCCCATATACCCCCACCACCCTCACACCACTCCTTCCCCCATAACAACAACCTCCACTATCATCATGAGACATTCATTGAATTTGGTTAATACATCTCTGAGCACCGCTGCACCTCATGGTCAATGGTCCACACCATAGCCACGCTATCCAATACTCCACCCAGTAGGCCATTGTAAGACATAAAATGTCTGGTAACTGTCCCTGAAGCATGACCCAGGACAACTCCAAACCCCAAAAATGTTCCCACACGACTTCTTTTTCTCCCACACCCTACCCCAAGCAGCCACAATGACCAGTTTCTCCACACCAATGCCACATTTTCTTCTATTGCTAATTACGATAGTTCATGAATAGAGTATCAATAAGTCCACTCTAATCCATTCTCTATTCCTCCATCCTATGTATCTTAGAATGGTTGTGTACACTCTATATTTATATCAAGAGGGGGCTTAGATTCCACATGGATGATGGATGCATTTCTCCTGCTTTCAGTTATAGGCACTCTTGGCTCCCTGGTGTGGTGGTTGACCTTCTTCACCTCCATGTTAGCTGAGTGGGGTAAGTCCAGTAAACCAGAGTGTAGGAGATGCAAGTCTTTCGAGGCTCAGGGTCTGGCTATCACATGGTCAGTCCAGAGATTCAGGTCTCCTGGGTATACATCAAACCCCAGCAACAACTACAGTTCCGGTAAAAGTAACAGGAGAAGCTTGTGAACAAAGATCACATCTGAGTCCAGCTCCATCACACAGAAACACAAACTCCAAAATAGGACCAACTGACATGGCACTGAACTCCATCTGCCATGACCATAGAACCTGTGGGTCTCTGTAGCCCTCAGAAGAACCAATACCCAGGGTTGTATCTACTTTATCTGTCTCTGGGCCTCTGCTGAGTTGTGCATAAGGGCAACCCTCTGATAACCTCCCGGCTCTTTTTGGAGACTCATAGCCATATAAACTCATTTGTCCTTTCCATTTCTCCCTTTTATTCAGGTCAAAAAGCATTTTTAACTCCTGATATTATATGTAGATATGTATTCTGCTGGTTCGAGTTGACACTTTTATTCAAGGTCATTTTCTAGTTACATCATCAGCTGGTACTTGGTAGTAATTCCTCGGCACCAGGGAGGCTCATCCCAATTAGTCATGTCCTGCACTGGGGGGAAGGCAACACATTTACATGCTGAGTTTTGGCTTCAAGACTGGCCACATTTGAGCAACACAGAGGCTCTCAGGAGGTAACTCTTAGACATCCTGCAGTTCTAGGCCTTGTTCTTATTGCAGGTGCACAGGCTCACAAGCATAGTCATTAGGATCAAGGGCTCATTGTTGGACCTTCATTCATTTTTGGTCTTTGCCATTGCACTTGGGGGATTGTTGCTGTTCCTTTAGGGATTGTGATAGAGCTCCCCTGGCTAGGAACTAAGCACTCCCTCAGTTGTTGTTTTTAATTGTAACCACTATGAAAATATCCAAATATTTTTATGTACCCTGGATATATGCCCTGGAGAACTCCCTGCCAAACATGTGACCCTCTCAATAACATCCCACCTCATTATTCCTCCCCTGCCATTGTTGAACCTCTCTGTGATCCAAAACTTCCTGAAAAATGAAGCCCAATATATTTCCAGGTTCCATTAAGAGTAAACTGGAATATAGTGATGAGTTTAAGGGTTAGATATAGAATACATATTAATTTAGAAAAATTAAGTTAAAAATAAATTGAAGTATCCAAAAATTTAAAAATGCAAAAGCTTTGTTTGGGATGTTTTGCCTTCCATCACTGCAATAAGTGTTGTTGCCCTGTTTGCAAATTGGCAAGGCGACCTCTTCCGTTTTCTTCTCAGTGTCTACGTTCTTTATTTTTCTTTATTCCCCCCTAATTATTAAGTTTATCTTCACAAAAGTTTTTTATTCATTTTTTTAATATTACATTAAAAAAAAAATGAGATCCCCAAATACCTCCACCCCCCTCACCCCACTACTCCCCCCATAGCAACATTCTCCTCCATTATCATGACACATTCATTGCATTTGGTGAATACATCTCTGAGCATCGCTGCACCTCATGGCCAGTGGTCCACATCCTAGCCCACACTCTCCCACGTTCCATCCAGTGGGCCATGGGAGGACTTACAATGTCTGGTAATTGTCCCTGCAGCACCATCCAGGACAACTCCAAGTCCCGAAAATGCCTCCATATCTCATCTCTTCCTACCATTCCCACACCCAGCAGCCACCATGGCCACATTCTCCACACCAATGCCACATTTTCTTCGATTACTAATCACAATAGTTCATGAATAGAATATCAGTGAGTCCACTCTAATCCATATTCTATTCCTCCACACAAAAGTTTTAGATCACAGTAATTCATATATACAATATACAGTAATCCCACATATCCAACATAAAACCCTTTTCATTTCCTCAGCAATAATCTTTCACATGTTCATACTATATTTACTGAAACTGATTTACAAATATTGAGACAATAGCTTTCAAACAAGGTAAAATTTGTGTTTACATTGTGGTTTATATTTTAGACTAAACAATTTTCTAAATTTTTAGTTATCTTATGTTTTACATTATGGTTTACATTTTAGCCTATCAACCCCTAAATATTTTTGTTGTAATTTAACATATCTTATATCCATCCTTGCATACTCTTGGGGAACACTTCTATTGCCTGCAAAGTTACATTGGTTCCATTTATTCAATACTTCTTTCGCCCTCCCCTTAGGTCCACAGTGACAGTCAATCTTCATTGCTTGGAGGGTCATGTTCAGAGATACTTGCAACACTGTTGAGGGATTGGCATGCTCAACTGCCCTAATGCACTGGGAGAAATCATTTCTCTCGAGAGATACAGTTTCCTCTATTTGAGAACATCAGTCCTCCCCAGGATGTGGGTATAACTTCACTCTCATTATATGGGTCTCTATCCAATGATATAACCCACTATGGCAAAATGAGCATTCACATACTCCCTAGGAGCCTGTCCTGCATCGGATTATCCCCTTTAAGAATCTTAAACAGGTAACCTTCCTTAATATATTTTTGAAAAAGTTTTCCCTACATTATAATTTCATCCACATACCCGACAATCTCCTATGTACAAATGCTTCCCCCACCCTCCCCCCAATTTCTTCAGCCATCTGATCCATCCTCCCATCCCTATCCCCCCTCAAGCCTGCAAAGCCCCACTCAAAGGTATCCCTATGCCCCCATTTTATTCCTTCCCTGTACAAACACTTACCTCCAGCTTATCATAGATTTCTCCCATGTAGGTGTCTGCTTACATCCTTTCTCTACTCCCCAATTTCCCATAAGCCTATCATCCAGTCTCTAGTTCTCTGAGGCAGCTTGCTTTGCATATTTCATATCACTGAGGTCATGTGGTATTTGTCCTTCAATGCCTGGGTTGCTTCACTCAACATAAGGTTCAAGATTCCTCCGTTATCATGTGTTTGTAGTGTATTCATTCTTAAACTGAGTAGTATTCCATTGAATGTATATACCACATTTTATTTATCCATTCATCTATTGATGGGAATTTGGTTTGATTCCAACTTTTGGCAATAGTGAACAATGCTGCTATGAACATTGGTGTTCATATTTTGTTTGGTGTCTTTGTTTTCAGTTCTACTGGGTATATACCCAGCAGTGGAATTGCTGGGTCATATGACAAATTTATAGCTAGTTTTTTGAGAAACCACCAATCTGTCCTCCAGAATGACTGGATCCTACTGCATTCCCACCAGCAGTGTGTGAGTGTTCCCATTCCTCCACATCCTCTCCAGCATTTGTAGTCTTTATTTTTTTTCACAGCTACCAATCTTATGGGAGTAAGATTGTATCTTATGTTAGTTTTGATTTGCATTTCTCTAATAGCTAGAGATTTGGAGCATTTTTTCATGTGCTTTTTAGCCATTTGTATTTCTTCTTTGGAAAAGTGTTCATTTGAATCTTTTTCCCATTTTTTTAAATGGGTTGTTTGTTTTTTTATTTTTGAGATATAGGAGTTCTTTATGTATGCAGGTTATAAGTCTCCTATTGGATATATGGTTACCAAATATTTTCACCCATTGTGTAGGCTCTGTTTTCACTTTCTTGACAAACTCCTTTGAGGTGCAGAAGGCTTTAATTTTGAGGAAGTCCCATTTATCTATTTGTTCTTTTGCTGCTTGTGATTTTGGTGTGAAGATCATGAAGCCATTGCCTATTACAAGGCCCTGTAGGTTCTTCCCTACACTGCTTTCCAAAGTCTTTATGGTCTTGACTCTAATATTTACATCTTTGATTCATCTTGAGATTATTTTTGTATAAAGTGAGAGTTGATAATCCTCTTTCATTCTTCTACCTATGGATGCGACGGTTTGCTCGGTCGGTAGAGGTGGGGTCTGGCTGCGGACGAGGGGTCGGTCCAGCTCTGGACGAGGGGTCAGTCCTGCTTGGGACGAAGGGTCGGTCCGGCAGCAGACGAGGGATTGGTCTCACAAGGGGTTGCGCGGTTCGGCTGTCGGGGTCGCCCGGCGAAGCCGGCGACGAAGGGGTCGCCCGGAGAAGCCAGCGACGAAGGGGTCGCCCGGAGAAGCCGGCGACGAAGGGGTCGCCCGGAGAAGCAGGCAACGAACTGGGGACAAGGGAGGCCAGGCCCTTGTCGGGGGCTCTCAGGACTGGAGGGCGCACGGCAGAAGAACTACCGCGGAGACAAGGTAAACACGCAAGTCCACTTTACTGAGGGAGAGGCAACAGTTTTATAGGGGCTGGGGAAGGCTGATTGGTCGAAGCCACGCCCTGTTCTGATTGGTTGCCAGTGAAAGGTCAGTGGGCGGTACTGGACGGGGGAGGGGTGGTGGTTAGGGATTGGCTGTCGCTGTTGCTGGGGGAAGGGGCAGGGTTTAGGGATTGGTGGCTGCTGTTGCTGGGGTGGAGGGCAGACTTGAGTTTCCCGCCCACGCCTGGCTGTTGCTGTTGTCGGGGGAGGGGAAAAAGGCAGACTGGATTTCTCTGCCCACGCCTGGCTGTTGCTGCTGTCGGGGGAGGGGAAAAGGGCAGACTGGAATTTTCCGCCCACGCCTGGCTGTTGCTGCTGTCGGGGGAGGGGAAAAGGGCAGACTGGAATTTTCCGCCCTGCGCCTGCGCAGGGAGAAAGAAGAAGAAGGGTGCCACCCCACAGGCATCGTGTGGTGCCATCCAGGAGGAGGGGCGGCCGCGGAAGCATGGCTGCCGAGAAGGGGAGACCCGAGGGCACTCTGCGCCCATGCCGAGCTTCCTTCAGGGGTGGTGGTGAGTCCGACCAGCCACCCTATTATGGGGGCATCGGCTTGGCCTGCCGCGGCTGCTCCCCCGCCGGGCCAGCAAACCACTCTTCAGCCCGAGGGGTGACCGCATATGGATACCCAGTTCTCCAGGCACCATTTGTTGAATAGGCCATTCTCTCCCAGTTGAGATATTTTGGTGCCTTTATCAAGTATTATATTACTATATATATGAAGATCTATATCAGAAATCTCAATTCGATTCCATTGGTCTGTGTGTCTCTCCTGCTGCCAATACCAGCTTTGTAGTATGTTTTAAAGTCAGGTAGTGTGAGTCCTTCAATTTCGTTTTTCTTTTTCAATATGTCTTTGGCTATTCGCAGCCTGTTTCCTTTCCAAATAAATTTCATAGCTACTTTCTCTGGCTCATTAAAGAATGCTGTGTTCATTTTTATTGGGATTGCATTGAATATGTAGATCAGTTTTGGTAGGATAGACATCTTAATAATATTTAGTCTTCCTATCCATGAGCAGGGAATATTCTTCCATTTATTTAGGGCTTCTTCGATTTCCTTGAACAGTGTTGTGCAATTCTCTCCATTTAAGTTTTCATTAAATCTTTTGTTAAATTTATTACTAGGTATTTGATTTTTTATTGACTATTTTAAATGGTATTTGTTTCTTGATTTCCTCTTGAGCTTGCTCATTATTGGTGTACAGAAATGCTACTGATTTTTGCACACTGATCTTTTAACCTGCGACTTTACTAAACTCATTTATGCTTTCTAGAAGCTTTGTTATAGACCTCTCAGGGTTTTCTATGTATAGGATCATGTCATCTGTAAATAAAGAAATTTTGACTTTTTCCTTTCCAATTTGATTCCATCTATATCTGGTTCTTACCTCAGTGCTCGAGCAAGTACTTCTAAGACAATATTAAATAGAAGAGGTGATAGTGGGTATCTTGGTCTTTTTCCTGATATTAAAGTGAAAGATTTTAGGATTTCACTATTGTAAATGAAGTTGGCTGTGGGGTTTTCATATATACTCTTTATCATGTTCAGAAAATTTCCTTGTATTCCAACCTTTTGCAGTGTTTTTACAATGAAATTGTGCTGTATTTTGTCAAATGCTTTTTCTGCAACCATAGATATAATAAAGTAATTTTTTCCTTCGATCTGCTTATATGGTGTATTACATTTATTCATTTTCTCCTGTTGATCCATCCTTGCATACCAAGAATTAAGCCCACTTTGTCATGGGGTATAATTCATTTAATTTGTTTGAATACAGTTAGCAAGTGTTTTGTTGAGGATTTTTGCGTCTAGGTTTATTAGAGAAATTTGTCCATAATTTTCCTTTCGTGTGGTATCTTTGTTTTGCTTTGGTACTAGGGTAATGTTGGCATCATAGAGTTAGTTAGGTAATGTTCCTTCTGTTTCAATTTTTTGGAAGAGTTTCGGCAAGATTGTCATTATTTCTTTCCAGAATATATTTTAGAATTCCCCTGTGAAGTCATCTGGCCCTGGGCTCTTGTTAGTTGGGAGGTTTTTAATGACTGATCCTATCTCTTTACTTGTGATTGGTTTGTTGAGATCATCAATTTCAACTTTCATCAATATAGGCTGCTTATATGTTTCTAGGAATTTGTCCATTTCCTTTGAATTGTCATTTTTGTTGGAATATAGTTTTTCAATGTATCCTCATGTGATAGTATTTATTTCTATGGGGTCAGTGGTGATATCTCCTTTCTCATTTCTTATTTTGTGTATTTTCATCTTCTCTCTTTTTTCTTTGCTAGTCTCACTAAGGGGTGTCAATTTTATTGATCTTCTCGAAAAACCAGCTCTTGGTTTTGTTTATCTTTTCAAGTGCTTTCTTGTTTTCTATTTCATTTAGTTCTGCTCTAGTCATCTTTCTTTCTTTCTTTCTTTCTTTCTTTCTTTCTTTCTTTCTTTCTTTCTTTCTTTCTTTCTTTCTTTCTTTCTTTCTTTCTTTCTTTCTTTCTTTCTTTCTTTCTTTCTTTCTTTCTTCTTCTTCCTGTGGGGTTACTTTGTTGTTTTTTCACTAATTCCTCCAAATGTGCACTTAGTTCTTCAGTTTTTGCTCTTCCTTCTTTTTTGATGTGTAAATTTATGGCTGTGAATTTCCCTCTCCGTACTGCTTTTACTGCGTCCCATAAGTTTTCATATGTTGTATTAACATTTTCATTCATTACAAGCTTGTTATTATTTTCTTTTGAGATTTCCTATTTGACCCACTGTTTTTCTAAGAGTGTGCTCTTTAATTTCCATATCTTGGCATGAAATCTGGGCCTCTGGCCCTGGCAGATTTCCAGCTTCACTCCACTGTGGTCAGAGTTATTTTTTTGTATGATTTCAATCTTTCTGAGTTCATTGAGACTTTCTTTGTGACCTAACATTAGTCTCTCTTGGAGAATGATACATGTGCACTTGAGAAAAATGTATATCCTGCTGTATTCAGGTGTAATGATCTGTATATATCTATTAGATCCAGCTCCTCTAATATATTGTTCAAAGTTTTTGTTTCTTTATTGATTCTCTTTTGAGATGATCTGTCCAAAGTTGATAGTGGTGTATTAAAGTCTTCCACTATGAGGAAGGTGGGCAAGATGGTGGCTGAGTGAGCTTACCGATGGTCTCTCCTGCAAAGAAGCAGCTGGGCAGTGTTGGAGGTTCTCCGGGACCAGGCTGTTTCAGGATTTTTGCAGGGCAGGAGGTATCTGGACATCGATTTGGTGGGAAGGTAACGGAGAGGATTAGTCTATAAGATATAATTGAAACTCTATTGCACGGAGGTGAGAGCCACGTGAGACATTCCCTCCTGGGGTGGGTGGAGCTGTGGAACCAGTGCTGCTGCCATGCTTCTTGGAGACTCTGTGGCACTGGAGAATTCATGAGCCCTGGGCAGGCAGTTAGGGGGTTGACAGGACGGGGAATGTTTGCAGACTGATTTGGGGAGACAAACGGGGGTTTTGTTGCAAAGCGGGGAATTTTTGATTGTGGACACAAGTAATAGCACTTCTGCCTGTAGCTCCACCCCACCAAGCCCCACTGCCAATCTGCAGGGGACTTAAATTGATAGCAATAAAGGGACGCCACCAGGGTCTGGCAGGGTGGGAGACGTTTGGAAGCTGATTAGGGGAATATTTTGTGAAGTGTGGGAATTTCGGGTTTGGACTCTGTTATTAGCATTTCTGGCTGGAGCCCCACCCCTGGGCCTGGCTATTGATCTGCATCATTACATTGGCTGCAGTGTAGAGGTGCCCCCAGGTGGCCATTCTGGGGGATTACAGTGTGGGAGGGGTCCTGAAGCCGAATTGGTGATACATCCACAGATTAGACCCCAGTGAGTGAGTGAATTGTGGGGTACAAACACACAGGATAGAGCTTGTGGATGTGACCTCACCCATAGGGCTGGCACACAGCTGCAAGGATACCTGAAGGCTGTGATGCACTGCAGTGCTCCCAGGGTCCCTGTAAACCTGACTTGAGGTTGCCAGGTCTGAGTCCCCTAAACCCTGGTGGCCCACACCCTAGAGACTCACACCTCTTGAGTCTTCAATATCTCAGACTTTCCATCCCTGAATCCATCATGCCCTGAGGTACATCTGAGGTTCTTGAATGTCCTAGCCCTCAACGTTTGTGTTTTTTCTTTTTTGTTTTGTTTTGTTTTTAATTTAATCTATTTTATTTTTTTATGTCCTGATTGCTAACATTGCATTATCCCTTAGTCTTTTCTCCCAGCATATCCCCCAAAGTCTTTTTTTTCAGTTATTTAGTGTTTTTTTTATTGTTGTTGTGACTGTTGTGGTTGGTGTATATCTTTTTTTTTCCTTTTCCCTACATGTTCCCCACCTTTTACCCACCCCTTTTTCTTTCTTCCTTTCTTCTCTTTTTTTTTCTCTCTCTCTCTTGTCCCTCATTTTCTTCTTATTTTATTTTATATTAACTATATAATAGGTGCTGCAGGGAACAGTTCACATTTGCTGGGTTTCCTCATCCTCCACTGCCTCATTTCTGTGTGAATAGATTTTGCCTACCTACACTATTCCCTTTCCCCTACATCTTGATATCCTCCATCATCTACTGTCTCCCCTATATTCCACCTCCCTTTCTTTGATCCATAAGGTGTCTAACTCTTAATTTCTAATACCTTTGTTTTGTTTTCTGTCTTTTATCCATTCTTGAAACTATTGCCATTCTTTTGTCTTTCCCTCTCTCACGAAAACAATAGCTTTTTAATTCATACAATATTCCTCCCATATTCAGTCGACTACCTCATTATAGGTACCCTACCTACTGCTATAACTCTACACAACTTACATGAATCTAACATCCATCCTCCCAGATCTCATATTGTTGCTCTGTTAACATATATCACCAATACTACTTTACACTTTTTCCTTGCTTGCACAATTGCCTTTCTCTGGCCCTAATACTTTCCTTTAAAGGGAACTCAACCAGCAATAAGAAATTAGAATAAGAAGAACAAAGTGACAAAGAGAAGATATAACACTAGACAAAGAATCTAAGGAACTGATTAAACCCGTCAAGATAAAATGATGACCAGACAGAAACAAAAATCTACAAACCAAACCAGTAATCAGAAATACATGGCTGAATCCAATGAACAAACTAAAAATCAGGAAGGGGAGCAGAACTTCGCACAAGTAATGAAAGATCTCAGAACATTTATTGCTGACAAATTTAATGAAGTAATGGAAGAGGTTAACAACATGAGGACAACACTTGGAGGGGAAATTAAAGACATACACAAAAAGATAATAGATATGATGGGAATGAACACCACAGTTCAAGAAATCAAAAATACACTCGCAGCAAATAGCAGCAGATTAGAAGAGGCAGAGCAGAGAATTAGTGATGTGGAAGACAGTACATCGGAAATTAAACAGATAGTAGAATTGATCGATAAAAAGGTAGAAAAAATCCAGCTGGGACATAGGGACATGAAGGACAAGGGAAACCACACAAACATACGTATTATAGGCATCCCAGAAGGAGAAGAGAAGGGAAAGGGATCAGAAAGAGTGTTGCAGGAAATATTGGCTGAAAACTTCCCAAATATACAGAGAGAGGCAGATGTACACATCCAAGAAACACAATGCACCCCAAACATCATAAACCCAAACAGGCCCACCCGAAGACATATATTTGTGAAATCATCCAATGCTCAAGACAAAGAGATTATTCTAAAAGCAGCAAGAGAAAAGAAAATCATCACATACAAGATAAGCTCCATAAGATTAAATGCAGATTTCTCATTTGAAATTATGGAGGCAAGAAGCAGTGGTATGATATAGTCAAGGTACTAAAGGAAAAAATTTCCAACCAAGAATATTCTATCCACCTAAACTACCACTCAAAAATGATGGAGAGTTCAAAATATTCTCAGGTAAACAGAGAGTGAAAGAGTATGCCAACAAGAAACCTCCCCTTCAAGAAAGAATAAAGGGAGTTCTGCATGAAGAAGAAGGAAAAAACAGGACAGGCAGAGTTGGAGGAGAGTGTAAGAGCAACAAAAAAGAGAAAAAGAGAAGGAAAAAAAAGCAAACAAAATATGACAAATACAACTCCAATCAAAATATGGCTAACACAAATAATTCCTTGAAAGTAATAACACTGAATGTCAATGGATTAACTCACCTATCAAAAGATTCAGACTGGGACATTGGATAAGGAAATATGACCTGTCTATATGCTGTCAACAAGAGACACATCTTAGACCCAGAGATTCATGGAGGCTAAGAGTGAATGGTTGGAAAACAATCATACAAGTTAACAATAACCAAAAAATGGCAGGAGTAGCTATATTAATTTCAGACAAAATAGACTTTAAATGTGAAACAACTGTCAGAGACAAAGAAGGATACTACATTTTAGTGAAAGGGACAATCTGTCAAGAAGATCAAACAATCACAAATATTTATGCTCCTAACAAGGACGCCTCTAAATACGTGAGGCAAATGCTGGAAAAACTAAGTGAAAGAATAGATGCATCTACAATTATAGTGGGGGAATTTAATACAGCACTATCAACTCTGGACAGAACATCTCAAAAGAGAATCACTAAAGAAACAAAACATTTGAACAGTATATTAGAGGAGCTGGATCTAATAGACATATATAGATCACTACACCCAAACACAGCAGGATATACATTTTTATCAAGTGCACGTGGATCATTCTCCAAGAGATACCATATGCTAGGCCACAAAGAAAGGCTTAATGAATTCAGAAAGATTGAAATCATACAAAATAATATCTCTGACAAGAGTGGAGTGAAGCCGAAAATTTGCAATGGACAGAGGTCCAGATTTCACACCAAGATTTGGAAATTAAACAGCACACTCTTAGAAAAACAGTGGGTCAAAGAGGAAATCTCAAAGGAAATCAATGACTACCTTGAAACAAATGATAATGATAACAGAACATACCATAATATATGGAATGCAGCAAAAGCAGTACTGTGAGGGAAATTTATAGCCATAATTTCATATATCAAAAAAGAAGAAAGAGCAAACCTGAAGAACTGCACATTTGGAGGAATTAGAAAAAAAATCAACCAGGTAATCCAACAGGAAGAAGAAGGAAGGAAATAACAAAGATAAAAGCAGAACTAAATGAAATAGAAAGTAAGAAAGCACTTGAAAAGATAAACATGACCAAGAGTTGGTATTCTGAGAAGATCAACAAAATTGAAAAACCTTTAGCGAGACTAACAAAGAAAAAAAGAGTGAAGATGCAAATACACAAAATAAGAAATGAGAAAGGAAATATCACCACTCATGTCACAGAAATAAAGACTGTCATAAGAGGATTCTTTGAAAAACTATATTCCAACAAAAATGACAATTCAGAGGAAATGGACAAATTCCTAGGAACACATAAGCAGCCCATATTTACAAAAAAAGAAATTGATGATCTTAAGAAACCAATCACAAGTAAAGAGATAGAATCTGTCATTAAAAACCTCCCAACGAGAAGAGCCCAGGGCCAGAGGGCTTCAGAGCTGAATTCTACAAAACATTCCGGAAAGAACTAACACCAATCCTGCTGAAACTCTTCCAAAAAATGGAAACAGAAGGAACATTGTCTAACTCCTTCTATGATGCCAACATTACCCTAGTAACAAGGCCAAACAAAGACACCACAAGAAAGGAAAATTACAGACCAATTTCTCTAATGAACCTAGACACAAAAATACTTAACGAAATACTTGCTAATCGTATTCAACAACACACTAAACGAATTATACACCACTATCAAGTGGAATTTATTATAGGTGTGCAAGGATGGTTCAACATAAGAAAATCAATCAATGTAATACACTATATAAAGAGATTGAAGGAAAAAAAATCACATGATTATATCTATAGATGCAGAAAAAGCATTTGACAAAATACAGCACCCTTTCTTGATAAAAACACTCCAAAAGATCGGAATACAAGGACATTTTTTGGACATGACAAAAAGTATATATGAAAAACCTACAGCTTACAATGTTTGCAATGGAGAAATTCTAAAATCCTTCCCTCTAAAGTCAGGAACAAAACAAGGATGCCCATTGTCTCCCCTTCTAATTATCATTGTCTTAGAAGTACTTGCTCGAGCACTGAGGCAAGAACCAGATATAAAAGGCATTCAAATTGGAAGGGAAGAAGTCAAAATTTCTTTATTTGCAGATGACATCCTATACATAGAAAACCCTGAGAGATCTACAACAAAGCTTCTAGAACTCATAAATGAGTTTAGTAAAGTCGCAGGTTATAAGATCAATGTGCAAAAATCAGTAGCATTTCTGTACACCAATAATGAGCAAGATCAGGAGGAAATCAAGAAACCAATACCATTCACAATAGTGAATAAAAAAATCAAATATTTAGAAATAAATTTAACTAAAGATGTAAAAAACTTACACACCAAGAACTATACAAGACTGTTCAAGGAAATCAAAGAAGACCTAAATAAATGGAATAATATTCCATGTTCATGGGTAGGAAGATTAAATATTATTAAGATGTCTATCCTACCAAAACTGATGTACACATTCAGGGCAATCCCAATAAAAATCAACACAGCCTTCTTTAAGGAACTAGAAAAACTATGAAATTTATTTGGAAAGAAAAGAAGCCCTGAATAGCCAAAGACATACTGAAAAAGAAAAACAAAATTGGAGGAATCACACTACCTGACTTCAAAACATACTACAAAGCTACAGTAGTGAAAACAGCATGGTATTGACATAAGGAGAGACACACAGACCAATGGAATCAAATTGAAAGTTCTCATATAGAACTTCATATATATAGCCATATAATATTTGATAAAGCCACCAAACCCTCTCAACTGTGAGAGAATGGCCTATTCAACAAATGTTGCCTGGAGAACTGGATATCCATATGTAGAAGAATAAAAGAGGATTACCATCTCACACCTTACACAAAGATCAACTCAAGATGGATCAAAGACCTAAATATAAGAGCCAAGACCATAAAGACCTTGGAAAGCAGTGTAGGGAAACATCTACATGCCCTTGTAATAGGAAATGGCTTCATGAATATCACACCAAAAGCACGAGCAGCAAAAGAACAAATAGATAAATGGGACTTCCTCAAAATTAAAGCCTTCTGTACCTCAAAGGAGTTTGTCAAGAAAGTAAAAAGGGAACCCACACAATGGGAGAAAATATTTGGCAACCATATATCTGATAAGAGACTTATAACTTGCATATACAAAGAAATCATATATCTTGAAAATAAAAAGATAAACAACCCATTTAAAAAATGGCAAAAATATTTAAACAGACACTCCTCCAAAGAAGAAATACAAATGGCTAACAAGCACATGAAAAAATGCTCCAAATCGCTAGCTATCAGGGAAATGCAAATCAAAACTACAATGAGATACCATCTTACTCCCATAAGATTGGCAGCTATGAAAAAAACAGAAGAATACAAATGCTGGAGAGGATGTGAAGAAAGGGGAACAACACTCATCTACTGCTGGTGGGAATGCAGAAGTATCCAACCATTCTGCACAACAGTTTGGTGGTTTCTCAAAAAACTAACCATAGATTTGCCATATGACCCAGCAATACCACCGTAATACCCAGCACAACTGAATAAAAGTACACAAACTTATATATGTACACCAATGTTCATAGCAGCATTTTTCACTATTGCCAAATGTTGGAATCAACCCAAATGCCCATCAACAGATGAGTGGATCAATAAAATGTGGTATATACCTACAAGGGAATACTCCTGGGCTGTAAGAATAAATACACTACAAAGACACCTGATAACATGGATGAATCTTGAGAACCTTATGTTGAGTGAAGCAACCCAGGCATTGAAGGACAAATACTACGTGACCTCAATGATATGAAATAAGCAAGCTGCCTCAGAGAGCTAGAGACTGGAAGATAGGCTTACAGGAAATCGGGGGGTGGAGGAAGGATGTGAGCTGACGTCTGCAGGGGTGGAATCTATGATTAGCTGGTGGTAAGTATGAGCTCAAAGAAGAGATAAAATGGGGGCAAGGGGTTGCCTTTGGGTGGGGCTTTGCGGGTTTGAGGGGAGCTGGGGATGGGCGGATGGGTAATATTGCCCACAAAATTGGGGGGAGGGAGGGGCAACCTACAAACATAGGACAGAGTCAGGTGTTGGTGGAGAGTAAAATGCTGAGAATACCGTATCAAAATATAATTAGAATGGGATGGTTACCTGTTCAGGATGCTCAGAGGGGATGGTCTGAACGCAGAACGGACTCCTGGGGAATGTCTAAATGCTCATTTTGTCAGGGTGGGTTGTACCATTGGGTAGAGACCCAGGTAGTGAGAGTGGGGGTGGACCTACATCCTGGGGAGGATTAATGCTATCAAATAGAGGGAACTGTATCTCTCGAGAGAAAGGGTGGCTTGCAGGGCATTAGGGCAGTTGAGCAAATCAGGCCCTGAACACTGTTGCAATTATCTATGGATGTGGCTCCTCGGGAAATGGAGATTGGCTGTCGCTGTGGGTCCCAAAGGGAGGGGAAAATGGATGTTGAGTGGATGGAACCAAGGTAAATGTGGGGGTAAGAGACGAGTTTCGTGAGAGTACAGAGGATGTATATAAAACATGTAATATTACACCGAAAACATATATGGGACGGCAGACTAATAATGTAAACCATAATGTAAAACATAGGATAACTAAAAATTTAGAAAACTGTATAGCCTAAAGTATGGACCACAATATAAGCACAGATGTCACCTTGTTTGAAAGCTATTGTCTCAGAGTCTGTACATCAGTTTAAGTAAATATGATATGAACATGTTAAAAAATTATCGCTGTGGAAGGGAAAAGGTTTTATGGTGGATGTGTGGGAGTACTGTATATTGTATATATGAATTAATGTGATCTAAGGCTGTTGTGAAGAAAAGCTCAATAATTAGGGAAAAAAGAAAAGAAAGAGATAAGATGTAGAATTTTTCCAAATCAATTTGTGTTCTATATCTAACCTTTAAACTCATCGCTATATTCCGTTTTACTAGTAAGGTAACTGACATTATATTGGGCTTCACTTTTCAGGAAGTTTTGGATCACAGAGTGGTTCAACAATGGTGGCAGAGGAATACTGGTATGGGATGTTATTGACAGGCGATATATGTTTTACAAGGAGTTATACAGGGCATATGTCCAGGGTGCATGGTAATGTTTGGATATACTCATAATGGAAAAATTAAAAACAACAGATTGGGGAGTACTGGGTTCCTGGCCGGGGTGCTCTGTCTTGGCCCCTAGGGGAGCAGCGGCAATCCCCCAGGTGCAATGGTAAGAACCAGGAAGGAATGAGGGTCCAACTGTGAGCCCCTGATACTAATGACTATGCTTGTGAGCCTATACGCCTGAAATAAGAACAAGGCCTAGAGCAGCACTGTGCCTGGGATTTTCCTCCTGACAGCCTTCATGTTACTCAAATGTGGCCAGTCTCAAAGCCAAACTCAGCATGTAGATGCAGTGCATTCCCCCAGCATGGGACATGACACCTGGGGATGAGCCTCCCTGGCACTGAGGGATCACTACCAAATACCAGCTGATGATGCAACTAGAAGATGACCTTGAATTAAAGGTTCAATGCGGACCAGCAGAATATCCCTGTCTACATATAATAACAGGCGTTTTAAAATGCTGTTTGACCTAATGTAAGGGGGAAATGGAAAGAGAAATTAGTTTATATGGTTATGAGTCTCTGAAAAAGAGTATAGGTTGTCAGAAGGATTGCCCTTATGCACACCTGAGCAGAGTCTCAGAGACAGATAAAGTAGATACAACCCCAGGTGCGGTCACCCCTTGGGCTGAAGTGTGGTTTGCTGGCCTGGCAGGGGAGCGGCCGCGGTAGGCCTAATTCCGCTGCCCCCATAATAGGGTGGTTGGTCGGGCCCACCGCCACCCCTGAAGGAAGCTCGGCATGGGCAACAGAGTGCCCTCGGGTCTCCCCTTCTCGGCAGCCATGCTTCCGCGGCCACCCCTCCTCCCAGATGGCACCACCCGATGCCTTGTGGGGCGGCACCCTTCTTCTTCCTTCTCCCTGCGCAGGCGCAGGGCAGAAAATTCCAGTCTGCCCTTTTTCCCCTCCCCCGACAGCAGCAACAGCCAGGCCGTGGGCGGAGAAATCCAGTCTGCCCTTTTCCCCTCCCCCGACAGCAGCAACAGCCAGGCGTGGGTGGAAAAATCCAGCCCGCCCTTTTCCCTTCCCCCGACAGCAGCAACAGCCAGGCGTGGGCGGGAAACTCAAGTCTGCCCTCCACCCCCAGCAACAGCAGCCACCAATCCCTAAACCCTGCCCCTTTCCCCCAGCAACAGCGACAGCCAATCCCTAACCACCACCCCTCCCCTGTCCAGTACCGCCCACTGACCTTTTGCCGGCAACCAATCAGAACAGGGCGTGGCTTCGACCAATCAGCCTTCCCCCAGCCCCTATAAAACTGTTGCCTCTCCCTCAGTAAAGTGGACTTGCGTGTTTACCTTGTCTCCGCGGTAGTTCTTCTGCCGTGCGCCCTCCAGTCCTGAGAGCCCCCCGACAAGGGCCTGGCCTCCCTTGTCCCCAGTTCGTCGCCTGCTTGTCCGGGTGACCCCTTCGTCGCCAGCTTCGCCGGGCGACCCCGTCAGCCGAACCGCGCAACCCCTTGTGAGACCGATCCCTCGTCTGCTGCCGGACCGACCCCTCGTCCCAAGTGGGACCGACCCCTCATCCCAAGCGGGACCGACCCCTTGTCCAGAGCTGGACCGACCCCTCGTCCGCAGCCAGACCCCACCTCTACCAACCGAGCAAGCCGCCGCAGCTGGCGCCCAACGTGGGGCAGAGCACCCCTACCGCCACCGACTGAGTAAGCCGCCGCAGTTGGCGCCCAACGTGGGGCAAGGCAACTCCACCACAGCCTCACTCCATAACCTGGCGGCCCCCCCCCTCCTCTCTTCTCACCTTGGGAGTTCTCTCGTGCAACATTGCTGCTACCTGAGCCTTGGCTACCTCATACGATCCACGGCGGTCTGGGAGAATCGCTGGATGGCTTTCTCCTTCCATGTCGGGGGCTTATACCGACCCGCTATGATTAAGAAGAGCCTTGGATTTCTCGCGGGAGTGCGCGCTTGCACGTCTGAAGTAATCCTACCACAGCCCTACACCCTCCTCTCTTCTCACCTTGGGACTTCTCTCGTGCAACATTGCTGCTACCTGAGCCTTGGCTACCTCATACGATCCACGGCGGTCTGGGAGAATCGCTGGATGGCTTTCTCCTTCCATGTCGGGGGCTTATACCGACCCGCTATGATTAAGAGGAGCCTTGGATTTCTCAGGAGCACGCGCTTGCACGTCTGAAGTAACCCTACCATAGCCCTACACTCTCCTCTCTTCTCACCCCTATCTTTTCGCTCTGCATTGCTGCTCCTGAACCTTGGCGACCTCATACGATCCACGGCGGTCTGGGAGAATCACTGGATGGCTTTCTCCTTCCATGTCAGGGGCTTATACTGACCCGCTATGATTAAGAGGCGCCAATAAAACTCTCAGGAGCACGTGCCTGAGCACCTCCACCCCTGCCTTCACCTCTGCCTCCTCCCCTCCGCGCTTGCTCCCCTTTGCCTTGCTCCACTGCTCGTCGTTCCGCCCTCCCCTCGTTGGGGCCTTCTCTTGGCCCGCGACCACCGTCGGAGCCCCCGGCTCCGGCCCCTCGTCTCACCGCGCACCTTGGCTCCCATCGCCGCGCTCTCAAGCTGCTACCACCCCAGAAGATTGTAACCACGGCCCCCCATGCCGCCATCGCTCTCAAGCAGCTCCAGCCCCACGAAACGGCCTGCAACCTGCTTTCCCCGGCCTGCGGCCTGCTTTCTAGCATCTAATAACGTTTCTGCTTTTAACAGCTCCCCATACTTCTGCGGAGCTTCCTCCTGTCTCGACCTCACTCCTCTTCTCAGCCATCCAAAGCGTCCTTTCTCGTCCCCCGCCCCCCTCCTTTTTTCGCTTGAACCCCTACTGCGTTGCAGATTGGGCCACCCCATGTCGGCCTGCCCCATTAACATCGGCCCTCTCTCGCACCCGTGAAGACTTTGGCCTTCTTATTGTCCTCGCCTACGTCTCCACCACTCCCGACGCTGCCGCCACCACCGTCGCTGGTGCCCTGACGCGACTTGTCCTCACCGCTGCGATCCTCCAGACCATCACACAGTCTGCCTCTACCGCTCTTCGCCGCCAAGAAGAGATCAACTACCTGTAACACGCTGTCATCCTGGACTTTTAACAAGCAGATGGACCTTATAGCCACCGAGATCAACAAGAATTGGACATTGGCCACCCTTGCTTGCAAGGGCAAGATACTGCCCCCCAAATTGTACATTTGTATCCCCATCATACTCACCTCCCTCTTCAGCCCCGCTTCCCTCATTGCTTACTGCCTCTTGGGCCTCGGCTACTTGTTGCTGCTGCCATCCTGGCCCTTATTTGAAAAGAAGGGGGAAATGCGGGTCACCCCTCGGGCTGAAGTGTGGTTTGCTGGCCTGGCAGGGGAGCGGCCGCGGTAGGCCTAATTCCGCTGCCCCCATAATAGGGTGGTTGGTCGGGCCCACCGCCACCCCTGAAGGAAGCTCGGCATGGGCACAGAGTGCCCTCGGGTCTCCCCTTCTCGGCAGCCATGCTTCCGCGGCCACCCCTCCTCCAGATGGCACCACCCGATGCCTTGTGGGGCGGCACCCTTCTTCTTCCTTCTCCCTGCGCAGGCGCGCAGGGCAGAAAATTCCAGTCTGCCCTTTTCCCCTCCCCCGACAGCAGCAACAGCCAGGCGTGGGCGGAGAAATCCAGTCTGCCCTTTTCCCCTCCCCCGACAGCAGCAACAGCCAGGCGTGGGTGGAAAAATCCAGCCCGCCCTTTTCCCTTCCCCCGACAGCAGCAACAGCCAGGCGTGGGCGGGAAACTCAAGTCTGCCCTCCACCCCAGCAACAGCAGCCACCAATCCCTAAACCCTGCCCTTTCCCCCAGCAACAGCGACAGCCAATCCCTAACCACCACCCCTCCCCTGTCCAGTACCGCCCACTGACCTTTTGCCGGCAACCAATCAGAACAGGGCGTGGCTTCGACCAATCAGCCTTCCCCAGCCCCTATAAAACTGTTGCCTCTCCCTCAGTAAAGTGGACTTGCGTGTTTACCTTGTCTCCGCGGTAGTTCTTCTGCCGTGCGCCCTCCAGTCCTGAGAGCCCCCGACAAGGGCCTGGCCTCCCTTGTCCCCAGTTCGTCGCCTGCTTCTCTGGGCGACCCCTTCATCGCCTGCTTCTCCGGGCGATCCCTTCGTCGCCGGCTTCGCCGGGCGACCCCGTCAGCCGAACCGCGCAACCCCTTGTGAGACCGATCCCTCATCTGCTGCCGGACCGACCCCTCATCCCAGGTGGGACCGACCCCTCGTCCCAAGCGGGACAGACCCCTCGTCCAGAGCTGGACCGACCCCTCGTCCGCAGCCAGACCCCACCTCTACCGACTGAGCAAGCCGCCGCACCCAGGTATTGGTTCTCTTGAGGACTAAAGAGACCCACGGTTTCTATGGTCATGACAGATGGGGTTCACTGCCATGTCAGTTGTCCGTTCTTTGGAGCTGGTGTTTCTGCGTGATGAAACTGGACTCAGATGGGATCTCTTTTCATAAGACTTTCATGCTACTTTACTGGAATTGTAGTTGGTGTTGGAATTTAGGATATATTTAGGGGATTTGAATCTCTGGACTGACAATATGAGAGCCAGGCCCTGAACCTCAACAGACTTCAACTCCTACAGTCTGATTTATTGGACTTACCCCACTCAGCTAACTTGGAATTGAAGGTCAACCACCACTCCATGGATCCTAGAGTGCCTACAACTGAAAGCAGGAGGATTGCATCCAGTATCCATGTGGAATCTAAGCCCCCTCTTGACATAGAAGTGCAATGGACACAACCAATCCAATGTCCACAGAGAAAATGTGGCATTGGTGTGGGAAAAGTGGCCATGGTGGTTGCTGGGTGTGGGGAATGGGGGGAAGAGATGAGATGTGGAGGTGTTTTCGGGACTTGGAGTTGTCCTGGGTGGTGCTTCATGGACAATTACGAGACATTGTAGATCCCCCCAGGGCCCACTGGATGGAACGTGAGAGATCATGGGCTATGATGTGGACCATTGACCATGAGGTGCAGCGATGCCCAGAGATGTACTTACCAAATGCAAGCGATGTGTCATGATGATGGAGAGAGTGTTGCTGTGGGGAGAGTGGGGGGTGGGGGCGGTGGGGTTGAATGGCACTTCATATTTTTTGAATGTAATATTTTTTTAAAAAATGAATTAAAAAAGTGAAAAAAATAAAAAGAAGAAATAAAAATTTTTTAAATGAATTAAAAAAAAGAAAGCTTTATGAAAAAATAATAAACAATTTTCACTCATTTAATCCTTACAACTACCTTATGATTAGGGACTGTTTCTTTTTATTTTGTTAAGAAAATTTAGTTAAATTATAAATGAGTTTGTATGGCTAAAAGAATTCTAAGTCTACTTTAGACTTATTATTCTAGCAATGGTCAGGGGCCACCAGAGGTTCTGAGGGATGTTTGAGGGAAGAATTGGTCTGATACAGGGACTTTTTGGGTCATTGGAATTGTTCTACATGACATTGCAGTGACAGAAACAGGCCATTGTGTATTTTGTCATAATTTACAAAATTGTGCGAGACAGAGTAAAATATAATCCATAGTTAGTAGCAATGCTTCAAGATGTGCTCATCAGTTATAAAAAATGTGCCACACTACTGAGCAATTTTTTTTCTTAGTGTGCAGTGTGATGGTTAGGCTAATGTGCCAACTCAGCCAGCCAGGTAATTGTGTCCAGTTGTTTGGTCAAGCAAACAGTGGACTAACTGTAATACAAGGGCATTTATGAACTTTAGTCACCATTGACTTTACTGCAGTGGTAAATCATAGATGGCTGATCATAATTACATCAATCAGGGAGATTGCCATCAGCAATGAGTGATGTTTATCCAATCAGTTGAATGCCTTAAAAGGGGAAGGTGATTCCAGCATTCAGTGAGAATTTCCCAGCTTGTCTTTGGACCAGCAACATTTCCCAGAACTCATCAAGATCCTTCACTGTACTTTGATTGGAGCCCCTGGTTTCAGCCTGCCTGTGGAACCTGGTCTTGTGCATCCTAACTGTCACATGAGAGACTCTGATAAAATCTCTTACTATCGACAGATATCTTTTGTTGATTCTGTTTACCTAAAGAACCCTGACTAATACAGCTTGGTATAACCGTAGTGTTGGGAGACCGTTTCCTCAGGGCAGACTGGAGACTTGACAGTGCATCCTGGAGTTTGGCTCATATGTGCCTCAAGGATGGGAGAAGGCCCAGACTCTCTGGGGCAGGCCAGAGTCTGGGCAGGGCAGACTTCAGTTTGGCTGGTACCCACCTCAGGGCGGGAAGTTGTTTTAGACTCCTTGGGGTAGCTGGAGGCTGGATGATACAAGCTTGACAAGAGGTGGTCTGGACAGGGCAGGCCATCTCAGACTTATCTAGTAAACTCTCAGCAGAATTCAGGGTTCCAATGTTGCCACCAATATTATAATTATCCCATATGTCTCCATCCCAATTCTCTGGGTTTCACTCTTTTCCAATCAATGCCTTCACTTTACTTATTTATTTATTTATTTATTTATTCTTTATTTTCTTTTAATGTTACATTTAAAAAAAATGAGGCCCTAATATACCCCTCACCCCACCCACCTCACCCCTCCCACATCACCAACCTCTTCCATCATCACAGGACATCCACTGTACCTGGTGAATACATTCTGGAGCGTGGCTGCACAACATGGGACAGTGGTCCACATTGTACTCCACAGTATCCCCCAGTCCACCCAGTAGGCTATGGCAGGACAAACAACTTCCAGCATCCATCCCTGCAGCACCACCCAGGACAACTCCAAATCCTGAAAATGACTCCACACCATATCTCTTCTTCCATTTCCCTACCATCAGCAGCTACCTTGGCCACCCTCTCCATATCACTACTACAATTTCTTCCCTTACTAATCACAATAGTTCCCCAGCAGAACACCAGTAAGTCCACTCTAATCCATACTCTATTCCTCCATCCTGTAGACCCTGGGATGGTTATGTCCAGTCCCCCTCTACATCAAGAGGGACCTTAGATTCCACATGGATGATGGATGCAATTCTCCCGCTGGCAGCTATAGGCACTCTTGTCTCCTTGGTGTGGTAGTTGACCCTTTTTACCTCCCTGTCAACTGACCAGGGTAAGTCCAAGAAACCAGAGGGTAGAAGCTGAAAGTCTGCTGAGGCCCAGGGCCTGGCCATCACATGGACTGTCCAGAAATTCAGGTCTCCTGAGTATACACTAACTGAAACACCAACCACAGGTCCAGTAAAAGTAACAGAAGTGGCATGTGTAGAAAGGTCATATCTGAGTCCAACTCCATCACACTCAGGAACACTAACTCCAAAGGAGGGCCAACTGGCATGGTACTGAACTCCAGAGACATTGGCCATGACCATAGAATCTGTGGGTCTCTGTAGTCCTCAGGAGAACCAGCACTTGGGTTTCCACCTACCTTGGCTGTCTCTGGTACCCTGCTGAGGCGTGTGTGTTACCACTTTGATGACCTCCCAACCCTTTTTTGGAGACTCATAGCCATATAAACTCACTTGTACTTTCCATTTACCATTTTTATCCAAAGTCAAATGTTTGAAATTGGATATATGGGGATACCATATATTGTATAAGTGAATTACTGTGATCTATAACTTATGTGAAGACAAACTTAACAATAAGAAAAAAAAGGAAAGGATGCAGACACTGAGGAAGAAATGGAAAAATTTGTTTTGCCACTGTACATACAGGGCAACACCTATAGCAGTGATGGAAGGCAAAATGTCAAAAACAATTTTTTTTCATTTTTTCATTTTTTGATACCCCAATTTATTTTTCCTTTATTTAAATTTTCTAAATTACTATGTATTCTATATCTAACCTTTAAACCCATCACTATATTCCATTATACCATTAAAGGAATCTGGCAATATATTGGGCTTCCCTTTTGAAGAAGTTTGGGACTACAGAGAGGTTAAACTATGGTAGGGGATGAGCACTTGTGTGTGGTGTTATTGGTGGGGGGCACATGGTAGGGAGGGAGTTCTCCAGGGTATGTAATCAGGGTACATAGAAAGATCTGGATATTTTCATAGTGGTTTCAATTGGAAGCGACAGGTTAGAGAGTGCTGAGTTCCTGGCCAGGGGGGGGGGCTCTATCACATTCCCCAATGGAACAGCAACAACCCCCCCTAGTGCAATGACAAAGACCAACAAAGATGGATGGCCCAAAGAAGAGTCCTTGATAATGATGACTATGTTTATGAGCCTGTGTGTCTGAAATATGAACTAGGCCTAGAGCTGCAGGATGCCTAAGAGTTACCTCCTGAGAGCTTCCATGTTTCTCATGCCTTCACTTTAACTGCAGAAACCCTGTGGGGTTTAGTTTCCTTTGTAACTCCACTACTCATACATCAAGAGTCTGAGTTTGGTTCTCAGATATTTTGAGCCTGTGACTACAGGAGACAAGATTTTATTTAAGAGCACATGTACAAACTTTCGTGTCATTCATGTAGTGTTTAAGTTTCAAATTTAAAACCTTTAACTCATCTCTTTCTTTGTAACAGTGTCCAGAGTATCTAAGAGGAGCCAATTGACATCATTATACCGTTTGACTCCACAAAATGCTGTTAAAGTGTTGAAAACACTCTCACCCAGATCCTTGCTTAGATAAGCATGGAAAGTAGGGGAATTCAATGATGATATTTTGCATATCTCAATTGCCAACTTGTGCCTTGGACTGTTAGCAGCCTCTTCATTATTGGAAAGGGAGTCATCAGTATGCTTGAGTCCAATTAGAGTAGAGAGCCAATTGCAAAACTCCCAGAACCACCTCAGACACCCTGTGTTTAAAACTCTGTTCCGCAAGAACCAGTTCCAGTACCAAACTGAATTAGTCAGGGCTCTCTAGGGAAACAGAATCAACAAGAGATAGCTGTTGATAGCAAGAGATTTTGTCAGTCTTTCACATAACCATTGGTTCAGTGGGTCCCTGGACCCATTCTGTGGTTATTTTCCAGTTCCAGAATACATTATTGGAATAGACATACTCAATAACTGGCAGAATCCCCACATTGGATCCCTGACTATTGGATTGAGGACTATTATGGTTGGAAAGGCCAAGTGGAAGCACTAGAACTGCCCCTACATAGCAAAATAGTAAATCAAAGGCAATACTGGATTCCTGGAGGAATTGCAGAAATTAGTGCCACCGTCAAGTATTTGAAGGGTGCAGAGTAGTGATTCCCACCACATGCCCATTCAACTCTCCTATTTTGCCTATACAGAAAAAAGATGGCTCTTGGAAGATGACAGTACATTATTGTAAACTTAACCAGTTGCTAACTCCAAATGCAGCGGCTGTCCCAGATGTGGAATCATGCTTGAGCAAATCAACATATCCCCTGGTACCTGATATGCAGCTGTTGATTTGGCGAATGCTTTTTTCTCAATTGCAATTAGTAAGGACCACCAGAAACAGTTTGCTTTCAACTGGCAAAGCCAGCAGTATACCTGCACAGTCCTGCCTCAGAATATATCAATTCTCCCACCCTATGTCATAATATTGTCTTCAGGGATCTTGATCATCTCTCTGTCCCACAAGACAGCACACTGGCCCATTATATTGATGATATTATGTTGATAGGACCTAGTGAACAAGCAGTAGCAAAAATTCTAGAACTTATTAGTAAGTCATTTACATGAGAGAGGGTGGGAGATAAATCCAACTAAAATCCAGGGTCCTACCACCTCAGTAAAAATCTGGGTGTCCAGTGGTGTGGGGCATGTCAAGATATCCCTTCTAAAGTGAAGGATAAGCTGTTGAATCTGTCCCCTCCTGTGACCAAAAAAGAGGCACAACGCTTAGTTGATCTCTTTGGATTTTGGAGACAACACATTCCTCATTTGGTTGTTCTATCCTGGCTCATTTACCAGGTGACCAGAAAAGCTGCTAGTTTTAATTGGGGGCCAGAACAAGAAGAGACTCTGTCAGCTCCAGGCTGCTGTGCAAGCTGCACTACCACTTGGGCCATATGATCCAGCAGATCCAATGGTGCTGGAAGTTTCAGTGGCAAATAGAGTTGCTGTCTGGAGCCTTGGCAGGCCCCTATAGGAGAATCGCAATGCAGACCTTAGAATTTTGGAGCAAAGTCCCTGTCATCTTCTGCAGATAATTAATCCCCTTTTGAGAAACAGCATTTGGCCTGCTACTGGGCCTTAGGAGAGACTGAACACTTAACCATGGACCATCAAGTTACCATGAGACCTGAGTTGCCTATCATGAGCTGGGTATTGTCTGACCCACCAAACCATAAAGTTGGGCATGGACAGCACTCTCCATAATAAAGAGGAAGTGGTATATACAAGGTAGGGCTTGAGGAGGTCCTGAAGGCACAAGTAAATTACATGAGGAAGTAGCCCAAATGCACGTGGTTGCCACCTCTGCCATGTTACCACCTCTTTCACAACCCACAGATTTGGCCTCTTGTGGAGTCCCTTACAATCAGTTGACTGAGGAAGAGAAAACTCAGGTCTGGTTTATGAATGGCTCTGCACGATGTGCTGGTACCACCAGAAAGTGGGCAGCTGCAGCACTGCAGCCCCATTTGGGAAATCCCTAAAGGACAGTGGTGAGAGCAAATCTACCCAGTGGACAGAACTTTGAGCAGTGCACTTGGTTGTTCATTTTGCTTGGAAGAAGAATTAGCCAGATGTGCACTTGTACACGGATTCATGGGCCGTTGCAAGTGGTTTGTCTGGATGGTCAGGGAATTGGAAGGAGGATAATGGGAAAGTTGGTTGCAAAGAGGTCTGGGGAAGATGTATGTGGGTAGACCTTTTTGAGTGGGCACAAAAAGTGAAAACATTTGTGTCCCCTGTGAATCCTCACCAGAGGGTGACTTCCTCAGAGGAAGATTTTAATAATGAAGTGGATAAGATAACCCACTCTGTGGTAATGCTCAGCCTCTTTCCCCAGCCACTCCTGCCATTGCCCAATGAGCTCATGAGCAAAGTGGCCATGGAGGTAAGGATGGAGGCTATGCATGGGCTCAGCAGCATGGACTTCCCATTCCCAAAGATGACTTGGCTACAGCCACTGCTGAGTGTCCAATCTGCTAACAACAGAGACCCACACTCTGTCCCCAATATGGTCCCATTCCTCGAGGTGCCTAGCCTGCTACCTGGTGGCAGGTTGACTACATTGGACCACTTCTACCATGGAAGGGGCAGTGATTTGTTTTTTTGTTTGTTTGTTTTTTGAATTTTATTTTATTTATTCATTTTTTAAAAAAATATTACATTAAAAAATATATGAGGTCCCCATATACCCACCACCCCCCTCACCCCACTCCTCCCCCCATAACAATCTCTTCCATCATCATGAGACATTCATTGCATTTGGTGACTACATCTCTGAGCACCGCTGCTCCTCATGGTTAATGGTCCACATCATAGCCCACACTCTCCCACAGTCCACACAGTGGTCCATGGGAGGACATACAATGTCTGGTAACTGTCCCTGCAGCAACACCCAGGACAACTCCAAGTCCTGAAAATGCCCCCACATCACATCTCTTCCTCCCACTCCCTACCCCAGCAGCCATTATGGTCTTTTTCTCCACACCAATGCCACATTTTCTTTGATTACTGATCACAATAGTTCATGAATAGAATATCAGTAAGTCTACTCTAATCCATACTCTATTCCTCCATCCTGCGGACCTTGGAATGGTTGTGTCCACTCCACATCTATATCAAGAGGGGGCTTAGATTCCACATGGATGCTGGATGCAATTCTCCTGCTTTCAGTTGTAGGCACTCTTGGCTCCCTGGTGTGGTGGTTGACCTTCTTCACCTCCATGTTAGCTGAGTGGGGTAAGTCCAGTAAACCAGAGTGTAGGAGATGCAAGTCTTTCGAGGCTCAGGGTCTGGCTATCACATGGTCAGTCCAGAGATTCAGGTCTCCTGGGTATACATCAAACCCCAGCAACAACTACAGTTCCGGTAAAAGTAACAGGAGAAGCTTGTGAACAAAGATA